>NC_056741.1:1879280003-1879382503 GCF_019279795.1 Protopterus annectens
TATAGGGTGCAGGGTCCTGGGCTTGAGAGTTGCAAGGGCTGCTTATTTTGTTGCTGAGCAGAATAGGGGCTGTTGCAGACAGAGTGATTAAGGCACTTTAAAGCAGTTGTAAGTGAGTTTGTGCGGAGCTAAGCAATGCTTACGTGAGCTTAGCTTCGCTTACGCCTGCTTACAGCAGCTTAAACCTGCGCTAATTTTAAATAAAGAAAAGAAAAAAGGGAGATAAGAAAGTGGTGAAATTGGAGCAGGCAGGGGGACAAACAAGAGCAGAAACAACTAGGGATGTGCAGGATGGGTGTAAGAAAGCACCACAGCTCTGCATTTCTTTGGCAGCAACAGCTACTTTCAATGTGGGCAATTTTGAATTTGGAGCCTCATACCCTACAGGGAGGTGTGTGGGCATCCTACAATATGGATGATTGTTAGATTTAGATTGTGTGCTGGGTACATGTCTCTGGGTGAAATGCAGAGCTATGTATGGGATGTGATTTTTTTTTGTGAGACAGATGCCCTTTTTTAAGGTGAGAGTGGGATGTTTAGGAAGGATTATTGGTAAGTGCGGTGAGGGATGTTTGGTAGGAGAGGTTGCATTTGCATACAGACAAGACAGCAGATAGGGGCAGTGTATGACACATGGGGGTAAACACCTTGGCGGGGAGGGTGGTTGGGAATCCGAGGCTAATGAGTCCCTAGATGGTAGTAGTGGCACTGATGTCACCACCCGATGGCAGTCACCACTACTCCTTCACAGCCCCAAAGGTGGCTGTGCTGGGGGCTGGGTTGGAGGGGCTGGCTTTCCCTCTAGCTGTGACAGCCTGCCATCCACCTGGTGCAGGCAGTCAACCAGCTCTGTCTGGAGGACACTGTGTGCCATACCACAGACCTCGTCTTGGGTGACAAAGCCCTCACCGGCCACACTTGCAGGGGGGTTGAGCCCCATCCCCTGCAGCAGTTCCACCCAAGGGGGGTGCAGGACCAGCAGATGAGGGAGGTCTGGATTGGGTCCCAGACATGCTGGGACCTGGTGCCTCAGCCATGTGGGGTGGGAGAAGTGGATCCGCTGGGATCTGCTTTCCCATATGTGCTATGGTGTGGAAATTAACAATGAAGACTGGTTAGTCATGCACAACACATTACAACATTAGTCAAAATAGCATGCATGGATATTCCCATTTACACAAAACAGAGCTCTTATAACAGTGCCATAGCAAACAGAACCCATGCATATATGGAATGGCATTCAGGGTTGCAACAACATGCCAGTTAGTGGTATGTCAGGCAAGCAATGAAATGATTATTCAACAGGGAATATTAGTATGCACACAGTTTAAACAATGATAAACCAAATGGAACAACAGTCCCAACATTAGATGTGTGTTTAGGAACATACCCATGTTGGTTTCAGTGTGATGGTTGGATCAATTGAGTGGTGGTGAAAGGGAGCAGATTCAACTGGCAACTGCTATCAAGTATATTTGTCAGTACACTACTATTCACTACTCTGCATTCTGACCATGCTTACACTCTACCAGGGCCATGGGGCTGCTACAGCACACCAACAGCTGTAGATATCAACAAAGCAATTGTACCCTTATTTTAGTTATACACATCAGACCTGTTTATATTCCAATTTCTATACTGTGGGCCTGTGCAGTTGAACTGTGTGCACATTACAGTGCTGTTTCTACACATATTTCAGATTCACATATTAGTTGCAGGCCCTGGAGTGTGTATTGTGCCTTTCACATACATCTACTGTGACATTCTCTGTGTGCAGGTTTCTTGGCAACTGGGGAAAGTATTCATGACAGCGTGACACTTGAGGGGCTTGTCTGGGCCATACTGCAGAATGTGGATGTCTAGCTTGCATCTATTTGTAGGACTGGGGCTGATCAACACAGCAAATGTACACCTTTCATAGTTATACACATCATACTAGTATTTCTATTCAGATTTCTTTACCTGTGTGCCCTGTATGGAAAATGTATGTGTTGCAGTACATTATTTTTTCTATTCAGACTGCAATTTACAACTGTACAACCAGACTTAGATGTTAGTGGCAGTCCATGGATTTGAACCATGCTGTGTGTGCAAAATTGAACTACAGGCCTAGTCATTATCAAACTGATCTACTGGGGAAGTGTTGTATGCTGCCTGTGACATTTCTATCTAGAACATATTTTTGTGCACAGTACTTTTATTATGACATGTTGCATTATTTATTTCCCATTTTCAGTACAGATTATGCATATACAACTGACATTGGTGTCACTGTTTGTGAAACATGTGCACATTAGCTGGATTGCATATTTGACTGTTTTACAAATACATACTGCAATTTAGATTCCTGAGTACACAGTGTAGGTTTTAAGTCTGCACCCGTTAGCCTTATAAATTGTTCAGTACATTCACAGCTACATACTGCTGAAATTGAAAGGTTAACACAGGCCAATGATGGCAGACAAATGAGTAAAACACATTCTGATGGGAATATGTACTGTTAGTATTTTCCAGTTATTTGACATGCCCATTCTAAAGTATGCAGACAAGCAGTGCTAAATCAGTTCACCTCAGTTAATGCATTCTGCAGGACATACACATTTATATTTATCAGGTACAAGTGAGATGACACACACCAGTGTTCGGGATCACCTTTATTAGTTTTGACATACATATCTGTGTACATCTCAGAAATCCACAATTACTATTCCTGCATGATCTGTACAGGGGAATGCTTTTCATTTCTAAATGTTACAGTAACCCTGACATGGCACTTTCTTGGCAGGTTCACTCAGACACACTCATACATATTCTAATATTCCTCTCCTGCATATTGCACCTTGTTTGCTACTGATATCTGTATTACACAGCAGCTGCAAATACTCCATTGTAACACTGGCAGCCTGACAAAGGCATTAATTTCTGACATTTACAGCACAATTATATACACAGCCAGTACTACCATTACTATAATTTTGATTTTTTACTGCTAATAGTAGGGGTATTCTGTACTCACTATACTGCTGATGCAGCCAGGCCAGTTGCTGGGAATGAGCCTCAACATTCTGGGACCTCTCTGCAGCAGATGTATGGGGAGACATGACACATTAATCACACCTGCACAGTCATAAGTTGAACTTTTTCCATACTTAGTTAGAGATACATAAGACTGCATACTTACAGACAGGTGGGACATCCTGTGCTCAGGCTTCTTGGATCCACTGGTCCAACAGTGTACCCCTCCTCCACTTCAAGTCATTATGGTGATGATGTACCTGCTCACCAGTCCGGTGTATTCCAGTGGCACTGGTGAGTTCATGTGCAAGCTGGTTCTAGGCCTCCACTTTGTACTGCAAGCCCTGGTACTGGATCTACAGCAGCCTGCCATCATGGTTTTTAACTAGAAGCCCAACCATGACCCTAGACTCCTGGATGCCCCAACGCTACACCAATGCCAGATATTTTGGTCCTGCTGTGTGCAATCCCAAATGGTTATGGCTGTATTCACACCTGTGCAGTTTAAATAGGGCAGTTTTCCTGCCCTTTTTTCTTGCTTTACCCATTTTAATGTGCTGCACTATGTTTAGCTCCACGCAAATCTGCATAGCAATGCTTACACCAGCTAAGCAGAGCTGAAAGCAGGTAAGCAATGCTTATACTAGCAAAGCATGGCTTAAATCTATTTTTTCATTAAATTTATAAATTATATTTTACATATTCCCACCCCTAATGTGCTATATGATTGACATCTATCATTCAAATTCCTTAAAAGTTTATTAAATAACTTGGCAGAGGTGGGATTTGAACCAAGCATGTTGTGCATGCTATACCACAGCAGTACCACTACACTACAGCAGCTTGATGGTGTTTTCTATCACAGTAGCACTTGTCTATCATTTTCAGGATTTCAGCCAGGCTAAGCGGTGGCATGCCATGCAAACAAGCTGCGCACCGCTTAAACTTCGGATTTATTTGATGAAAAAAAATTATTACATTTTTTAATTACTATTCCTTTTCTCTTGCCCTACTGCTTCCGTGCATGTAGGGAAAGTGTGTATACATTTGGGGGTGTGCACTTGAAGGCTGCTGCCTTCTAGGTGCTTAAGTTTTTATTTACTTTTTCAGTGTCCACGGACACTGAAATCTTGCTATTTACATTTCAGTGTCTGCGGACACTCGTTTACTATATAATATTAGAGCCAGGCTCTAATATTATATAGATTGACACTCTTCTGTGTCAGAAAGTGCTGTATGGCACTTTCAGAGTGAAGGGGGCATGTTTCAGGTGCAGGCACTGCTGACACATGCTCCCTGCACTCGCTCCTGGTTCATGTCTGTTTAGTTTAGATAGCAGCGTGCCTTCATGCATATGCAAGGTGTGCTGCTATCCTAAATGGACACAAACCACTTCATGCAAGTATAGCCTTATTCTTGCATGGAGCTTCGGGAATCCAGAGGTGAGGGGTTTCTGCAAGTTTGTGTTGTTTTCAGAACTATATGAGGTCAGCTATGTGTGTCCCTAAGCAGTCTTACGATACTCACCACTTAAGTTGAGAATGTCAAAATGTTAAAATCTGTTTTGTATAACATGTTCTTCCAATAAAAAAATCATTGTATATTTTCCAGGTTAAACTTGTCACATTTTCTGTATACCTAATGAGTAGGTAGTTGTGTGAACATAAAGTTAATAAAATAAGGGACTTTTCAATTCTATACCCATTTGTTATCTGAAATACACTTTCCAGTAAGATAACGTTTGTCTATGTGTGACTACATGTGAGCATTGTGAGCATATCAGAGAGAGAGAGAGAGAAAGAAAGAGAAAGAAACACCACTCTAAAATTACAAGGGCATTTTCTATATTTATTTAGTTTATTACCAATAATTCTGCCTTTCTTTGGAAGACAGAATTAAACTGCTTAGTCAAAAAGTGCTGAGAAGCAAATGTCAAGCACTAAAAATATATAAGTTAGTTAAAATAACACAAAAAAGATACAAAAGCAAGGCATTGCCTCCAATGGACATGTATTTGTGTATTACAAATTATTATATCTGTGACCCTAGATATATGATTTATCCTTGACTACCCTCAGGAAGTTGACTGAAAACTCATTTAATACAAAAATGTAGAAGTCTATAGTAAGTATGTGATGGTATAATTTCTTATTATAGGTGTTATAATGGAAGTGAATCTAGTAGAGGATGAGTGGATTGGAATGGACGTCACCATGCCATACCCCAAATCTATAGAAGTTTGTGTTTGCATTCACCCCAGAACTGATTCAGTGTATGTGGCGTTTCTTTCATAGGTTCATAGGTTCATACTAGGCTATCTTCCCTAGGGCATTTATAAGCTTAGCCAGAGTGTATTTGGCTTTCGCCACCCATTTTAAATTAATTTTGCTATACCCTTTTTTGAGGTTAGTATACTGTGCCTCTGTCTAACAGTGACACAGAAGTGATACCCGGGGTAAACCTACGATACCCCATCCACTCATCAAGATTCCTCTTGAAGAGAGTCAATGAAAGACTCTGCCTAACCTGGACTGAGATTTTATTCCAGAGTGAAGGGAGCCTCTGGGTTATGAATCTGTCCCTCCAGCATGTCCTATTTATTTCAGTGCTGAGGTTCAAGTCTCTCGAGCGCGTAGCTCGATGGGGTTTGGATTTTCTGAGGTGCAGCATGTCCATTAATTCCAGGTTGGACATGGCTTTATACGTCAGGCACAGATCGCCTCTGAGCAGGCGGTATGCCATTGAGTAGAGCTGGAGTTTCTTTAACCGGGCAGCATATGCCATCTGTTTGAGCCCTTTGATCCTCTTGGTGAGGTACTTTTGGGGTCTTTCCAGTTGCTGCAGGTGTCTGGTAAGGTACATCCCAAAAGGGGCATTGTACTCAATTATGGGCCTGATGAGGGATGAGTAAAGAGGCACGATGACCTCCCCTGATCTAGATGTGAATCCCTTCATGATTAGGTGGGCTATATAAAATGTTTTTCTAACCACTTTGGCCACGTGGTTGTCAAATGAGAGATTGCTATCAACTTGGATCCCCAGGTCCCTAATTACTTCTTCCGTACTTAATAGATTACCACTTATGTGGTAATTTGTGGGCACTTTGTTTTTGGCAAAGGGGATGACTATACACTTTTTGGCATTTAGCTTGAGGCCATGGCTCTGGCATCAGTTGTCTGTTTCTATGAGGCCCTTTTGGAGGATGCTTGTGTCGGCTGGAGAGTCGATCATGGCGCCCAGTTTGCAGTCATCTGTGAACTTGGTCAGCCACAGTCCTTCCGTGTTGGCCTGTACCTCTGAGAAATATATACTGAACAAGACAGGTCCCAGGACTGAGCCTTGTGGGATGCCACTTGTAACTGGTTTGGAGTCTGACATGGCTCCAGCAATTCTAATCATGTGGGTTCTGTCCTTGAGCCAGTTTGCAACCCATCTAGTGACATAGGGGTTTATATTTAACCTGGTGAGCTTATCTATAATGCCCGAGTGGGGTATTGTATCGAAGGCTTTTGCGAGGTCCAGGTAGGCTGTGTGGACCACCTTCCCCTCGTCAATGGCCTTGGTGACTGTTTCAAAGAAATCAACCAGGTTTAAGAGGCAGGATCTGCCCTTAACAAAGCCAAATCATGTAGGATCCAGTGTCTGTAGGTCCCCAATATCTTTATTTATAAGGTCCATGATGATCCTTTCCATAGCTTTGCAGACCAAGCTAGTCAGGCTTATGGGGCGATAGTTTCCAGGATCCGTTGAGGCACCACCTTTGTGGAGAGGGACCACTGTTGCTGTACGCCACTCTTTGGGTACATATCCTGTAGTAAGGCTGAGAGTGAACAGGTGAAGGAGTTAGTAAATAAATAAATTAAAAAAAAAAAAATATATATATATATATATATATATATATATATATATATATATATATATATATGGATCTACCTTAGTAGATCGACAAGTTAAAAAAGCGAAAACGAATTCACCGATGCCAGAAGATCGCAAATCACTTCACCGATGCCAGAAGATCGACAGTGCACAAACACGACATCGCATACACCCGACACATCATACCAACAAACTAAACAAATCCCCTATCCAAAACCCACACACACAACACAAGCACACCAAAATCCTTACAAACGAACACCAACCCATACATACACAACTATCTACAACCCTAACCTAAACCCTTACCCTAAGGTCCGTCACTATCGCACACTCACCTAATCCGCGCCCCTAACCCTAACTCACTTATCCCACCCCTACCCCTACAGACCACCAACATCGCACACTTACCTTACTCGCACCCTTACCTAACCCGCGCCCTAACCCTAACTCACTTATCCCACCCCTACCCCTACACACCGTCAACATCGCACACTTACCTTACTCGCACCCTATCGTCCGTCACTACCACATACTTACACTTGCTTTCCCCATCGCAGTGTTCTCAGCGTTGGTGTCTTCCTCCGTCGGTCTTCTGCCTTATCGATCTTCTGGCGTCGGTGAAGTGATTTGCGATCATCTGGCGTCGGTGAATTTGTTTTCGCTTTTTTAACTTGTCGATCTACTAAGGTAGATCCATATATATATATATATATATATGTGTGTGTGTGTGTGTGTGTGTGTGTGTGTGTGTGTGTGTGTGTGTGTGTATCTATATATATATATATATATATATATATATATATATATATATATATATATAGTAGTGCGATCTCGGAGTTGGTATATTTAGTTAGGGGTGTGTGGGAGACTTTCTCCCACATTGGTGGGTTAAGTTTTGTTTCGTTTAGTTTTTTTATTTGGGATGACCAACCGGTTACTTACTTCATGTGTTTTGGATGTCGGACTTCTGAAGTTGTCAGTCCTTTTGTCTCAGCCAAGTGGGCGTCTGGTAAGTGAAACGTTGGTCTACTGAATTAGACTGATGTATGTATATAGATATATATATATATATATATATATATATATATATATATATATATATATATAGGGTCTATATTGCAACATTGAACACTAAAAACAGCGAACGATGTTTCATCAACACATTTTCAGTGAAAGCTGATAATGTCGAATCCACAGAACAGCGATTTCTTTCCTAGGGAAAGAAATCGCTGTTCCAACCCCCACAAAAAAAAAAAAACATTAAACACTTCCAAACACATACACACATACCCTAATCCTAATTATACCCTCCCCCAAAACCAGTAAACAACTAAATACACATGTGCACATAACCCAACCATACATTTAACGAAAAAAAACAGTAAACATTTTAAACCATATGCACTTACCTTAACCCACACCCTAACCCTAAGGTCAGTAACTCTTGCACATTTACATAAACAGTTACAAACACATACACACTTACCTTAACCCTAATTCTACCCGCCCAAAACAAAAGTAAACAGCTGAAAACACATACACATGTAACTCAACCATACATCTAACACAAAATATAAAACAGTAAACACTTTCATACTTATGCACTTACCTTAACCCGCACCCTAACCCCAAGGTCAGTAACTGTTGCACAATCACGCTCGGAAGCTATACCGGACAAGGGACCACGCTACACTTCAGAACACGGCAGAACAATGAAACGGTCAAGTGACTACTTTCCCAGGGAAAGAATTCGCTGAACAGCCACTTCGCAGTTTTGCCTGTTTGCTCTGCATGTGTCGACGAAAATGCATTTGACAAAATGCATTTTCATTGTACTCACAGGAACCCTATATATATATATATATATATATATATATATATATATATATATATATATATATATATATATATATATATATATATATATATATATATGTAGGGGAGGGTATGTAGGGCAAAGCCCACAGAATGGAGGGGGCTAAATGGAGACTTGACCCATGCAAAAATATTTTTATGGTATATTTGTAGTGAATAATGTTTTACATCAAATCAGTTTTCAATCAAATGGGTTCAACCATTTTGTTTCAGTTAAATAAGCATTCAATTCAAAAGAACGAAGATGCATTATGTCGAATGCGTCTTCGTTAAATTGTAAATGTCGAAAATGCAAAATGATGAAGCGGCTTTTAAGCAAATTCTTTCCCTGGGAAATAAGTTGCTTGGCCGCTTCCGTCACTTTGCTGTTTTTGGCACTGTAGTGCAATGTCGGAGTTGGTATATTTAAATAGGGGGTGTGTGGGGGGCACAGTAAATTTTTTTCCCTGGGAAAAAAATTTGCTGTTCTGGCTGTTCGCTCTTTTTTGTTTTTGTTCTTTTGTGGTCGATATAACAGCATTCGATCTTTTGATCATTCGCAGATATAGATAGATATACAGATATACACACACAAACACACGCACACACACATACACACACACACACACACACACACACACAAACACGTGTGCGCACACATACACACATACACACACACACACACATGCACACGCACACACGCACACACACACACACACACACACACACACACACACACACACACGCACACACACACATGCATTGCAGTCGCTTGATACTGTGGTGACAGGACATTTCGTTAAAATGTTTGTTTGGGCAACTTGAGGATGGCTGACAAAGGTAAGTGGTGGGGCTTGAAGCTTGTGTGTGAGTGTGTGTGTGTTTTAGCGTTAGGAAAATATTTAGGAAAGAGGATGGATTTTGTGTGTGTGGGAGTTGAGTGTCTGAACTGTTATGTCTAGTGGTAGTGTTATGGGAAGGGCTTTTTACAAGCAAGCTGCATGTTGGGTTTAGGAGAAGGAGCATGGTTAGGTTTAGCATGTATTACTAGGGTACAGCAGGTGGAAGTCTGACTAAGGAGTTCAAAGCTACAATCAGAAGGATTGCAGACAACTGGCACAGAGTGTCAGGGGTAGTGTGTGACAGAAGAATGAAGAATGAGAAAGAAGCTGAAAAGTAAGGTGTACAAGACAGTGGTGCAACCAGTACTACTGTATGGTATAGAAACCTGGGCAGTAAAGGCAGAACAGCTGAGAAAGCTAGATGTAATGGAGGAGATGAAGTGCCTGAGAAGGATGATAGGATACACACTGTGGGACAGATGAAGAAATGAAGACATCAAAGCAGAAGGAAAAGTAGCTCTAATTGCAGGGATGGCTAAAAAGAGCATATTACAGTAGTTGGGGACGTGAAAGAAAGCAGAGGATGATTTACTGAAAAAGATTTGGGACAGACAGGAAGAATGCAAGAGGTAACAAAGGGCATCCAGGGAGTCTTACAGCTGCTCAAGCCCCAGCTGCTTGAAACCCAGGAATTGTAAGCCATGGGCTGGAGTGGCCTTTTCTCCATCTGGTCACCTGACCAAGCACCTGCTTGTACTTGAAGGTGAGTTGCAGCTGCCACAACAGTTGGACACCCTCATGATCTCATCATAGAACTGGTAAGTAGGGTAAGTGGGGCTTTAGGTTCAGGGAGGCGAAGGGCATAGCCGACCTTAGGCATAGGCCAACTAGGTGGCCACCTAGGGCACCGCTCTAGCAGGGGCACTTTTCCAGTATTTATTTGGGGTAGGTAGACCTGGATGGGGGCACCGGGTGATGTGGTGGGGGGCACCATGGAGCCCTTTTGCCTAGAGCACCAGTTGATCTAAGGCTGCTTCTGGCGAAGGGAATTTTAAGTTTAGGGAGTGTTTGGGAAATGGCTCAGAATTAGGGTTAGGAAGTGATTGGGAGTTGGCCCAGACTTAGGGTGCAAAGGGGAGATGGCTCAGAGTAAGAGCTAAGGAGCAAAGGGGAGTTGGTTTTAGGGTTAGGGTTCTGGGAGTGATAATTAGCTTAATGGTAGGGTATGGGAATTAGGGCAGTGGAAGTTAGCGAATGACACAGGGATGTATGTTGTGAGCTAATGATATGTGAGCACTTGTAGTAGATCCAGGCATCCAATGAAGAGTTGGATGGATCATGTGATTCAAAAGTCAGACATGACCATCAAATAAGGTAAAAGCATGTCAGTGAATGGAGATAGATGGTGAAAACTGAAGTGACAACCCAACCCCATATAGAAAATGGGGAATGAGACGGATGATGATGATCGTGCAGTGGTAATGATTATGATAATGCTGCTGTTAACATTATACTTTTGAGTTGCTTTCTCTAGCATGGAAGTAGCTGTAATAAACTATGCTTTAAAATGTATTTGTACTACAGTGGTACAAGGTATCAGTTAAACATTTAATGTTTTTAAATGTATTAGATTTAATTTAAACTGTTTTATAGCACAATATAGATTGGCAAACAAAATAAATGAACAGGGAATTTCAAGTGATAGTGCACATGATTTAGAAATCATTGATTATTTTTATTCCTGTATATCAAACAATTATGATTCATTTGGTTATCTGCTTGATATGCAGAGTACTTAATGCCACAAGCTAGTTACCCATAATCTACTAGGAAAGGAAAGCATGTTTATGGATCCTTAGACTATAATAGGGGTGACTTATTTAAAGAATATTTGAAAATAATATACATATGACTTGGTGGAATTACTGATATATGTTATTTCTACACCAGCAATAAGCACAAAACTGGAATGGAAGCTCTTAATGTAAATCTTGATAATGGAGCTACTTGAAATTATGTTTCTGAGTTGTTTTTTTTAAATAACTATTTGTTATTTAATAACCAAGCTCTCTTAGGGCCATACATAATCTTGTATGAGGAGGACTAATTTGGGATAGCCTATAATTATAGGTATGATTTTTCTACATATTTTATATATTATTTCTACTATAATTTATCACACACATAAACGCATACAAGAGCAAGAATTTTTTCTGCAAAACACCAAGGAGAATAAACATTTTAGTTCCTGTTTTAGACTTAATAAATTGTATTCATATTTTAATATGTCAAGTGAATTTCCTTAAAGCAAGTATTGAACAAAATAATAAAAAGTAACAACTTGTATTTATAGAGAAAAAAATACAGCTGTGTAAAATCTTACCATAACAATATATGTACTTCTCTTCACTGTTGCAGTATTCCTTACAATAGGGATCCACTGCCAAGAAGGGATTGAAAGAATGCAGTCAGAGTTAAAGCCCTGGGAGAAGGCAGAGCCTTCAGCATTGGAACCGTCTGGAGCCTGCACCCTAGAAAAACATGATCCTGAGATGGAGTCAGGATTGATTTTTGAAAATTCACTGCAAACCCTAGGCTTTGCGGGAGACACATAGGAAAGTGAAGATGCTGAAGTAAGATCTCTGGAGAAGAGGCCTGAATGAGCAGGTTGTCCAGATAAGGAAAGATTTGCATTCCCCTCAATCTGCAAAAACAGGAGCGAGGCATTTGAGGAAGAGCCTTGGGGGCAGTAGAGAGGCCAAAGGGCATAGTAGAGAACTGAAAATGCAAGGAAAAAATAGAAAAATGTAAAAACTTCCTGAAAAGGGGATACATTGCACTATGATGATAGGCATCCTTGAGATCTAGAGAAGCTATAAAAGGCTGAGGAAGAAGAAGAGGAAATAAGGTCTGACAGGATAGCATCCAAAATGAAAGAGCCTTCAAAAAGCTGAGAGAGATCCAGAATGTGTCTCCAGGTGCCTTCTTTCCTGGGAACCAAAAATATTCTGGAGTACACCCCTTCTCCTTTGTGGAACTGGAACTTCTTGAATTGTTCCTTGAGACAACAGGTCCTGAAGCACATCTGGAAAAATGGCAACTGTTCCTGAAGCACTGAGGAATGCCCAAAAAAGGGGAGAAGAGATTTCCAAACCATATAACACCCTTGGTGGATTATAGAGAGAGCCCAAGAATCCTGAATGATCTTTAACCAAATAGGGAGGGACAGGATGAAAACAGAGGACAAGGCTGTCTGCAGACAAAGGCCGGTTTATTAGGCTAATTCCTTTGAAATTTAGGAAAAGCTGAAAGAAAAATATGCTTCAAATCCTGTAAAGCCTTATCTGTTTCTTGAAGGGACTTAAACAGCTGAGCAGCAGCAGCACCAAAAAGATGTTTGTTATCCAGAGGAGCATCCATCAACATAGTCTTAATATCATCAGGTAAAGGTTGAAGTTGAAGCCAAGAATACCTTTTCAACACAGAACCAAAAGCAGCAGCTCTAGATGAGGTATCTCCTGCATTTAATAGAATGGCTAGCAACCTGAGAATATGCCCCTAGTAAAGAAAGGGCTGAAGTCTTTCCCTCAGAGTCAGGAATATCTAAAATAACCTGACAGGGTTGAGAGAGAAGAGCCAGCATATACCTGGTCATATAGGTATGAATGTTTGCAACTTGAAAGGCCAATGTAGCAGAAGTATATACTTTCTTATCCAGCTTCTCCATAATTCTGCTGTCCTTGTCAGAGGTAAGCAACTTTGTAGAGGGCAAAAATTTAGATGGCTTATCAGAAGCAACAGAAACTACAGTGGGACATTTATAAAGAAATTTGCAATCCTCAGGAACTTTATAACACTTATCAGTATTTTAGAAGAAGGGGACAGGGATTCAGGGGCCTAAGAAGCTGTAGAAAAAGCATCTGACAAGGCAGCAAGAACAGGAGGGATAGCAGAGGGCCTAGGAAATTCCATTTGATGAAGCTCATAGTACTTTTCTGAACATCAGAGACATGAGCACAATCCCACTTAAAAAACTCCATCATACAGGAGATTGTGTCACCAAAAGAAATCTCTTCAAAAGTAGATTCAGGACTATTAGATTCCTCTTTCTCATAGCCATGATTTAAAGGAGAGAGAATCTGTGAAGAATGGGTCAAAGATTCTTCATCAGACTCCACATCCTCATCTGATGAAACCTGTTCCCTAGGCCTCTTAATAAGAGTAGAAGAACAAGGGAGAGCAGGAATAGAGACCCCCTGAGGAGACGTCAGAGCCATAAGGGCATTTATCAGACTTGGTGTGAAATCTTGACATTCACATTGAGAGTGTTTGGGAGCAGGAGAAATATGCTTAGTTTTTTGTTTCTTTTTCAAGCAGACGTCAGCCCTAAAGATCTTAGGTGGCTCTGATTGCTGATGACATTCAATAAATGTAACAGGAACCTGAATCTCTTCTCTAACTAAGATTTGAGGAACAACCCTAGGTGTTTTGGAAATAACCAGTGGCAGTTCAACCTGAATATCTGAAGTGGACATCTGCAAGGCTTATGGGGATGTGCAAGAAGCCTGATCCATGCCGTCCTCTAAAATAATCACTGCAGAGGAATCAGACTGAAAAACTGGGATGTCCTTAGGGTGTCCACTAGCCTCAAGAGAGATGCCCAATGGAGGCAGTACAGCCAAAGAATCTGACTGAACTTTCTTGGTCTTCTTCATGGATGGCTGACCTTCATGCTGAGAAGATTCCTCCATAGTGTCCTTAGCCAACAATTTGAGATATTGTTTTTTCTAAGTAAATGGCTAAAGAAGAAAGAAAGAAAGAAGAAAGATGACTATGCAAGGTCTTTTGAACAAATACCTGACAAATGGGATGAGACTTATGGTTGTGAGAAGTACCTAAGCAAAACAAACACTGCCTGTGACAATCCTTATGGGAAATTTGTCTCCCACACTGGCATGTCACCTTTCTGGATGACCTGAAACCAACAACACAAAACAGAAAGGAGATAAAAAGAAAAGAAAAACAGTGGGGTATGTATCTGAAAAATGGCTTGGTAACCAGCAGGTGAACTAGCATTAAGACCAACAATCAAAGATTCAGACTGGTGACTGGTGGCAGTTCTTAGGATGGTATGTCTGTATGTCTCTTTTATGCGGGGAGCATGTGTGTGACATACAGTGTACCTATTACAACCTAAAAACTTTGGTATACTGTCTGGATTTCAGGCTACCCTTGGCAGGAGATCCTTATTGTAAGGAATACTACAACAGTGATATGGAAAGACATCAATATTTGTTCATGGAAGAGTTTTCAGCCCCCCCACCCAAGTTTTCACAACTTTACATTTTGGAGAACTTTTCAAGATTAGAATACTATGTAGTCAAATAGTGGATGTTATAGTGGAAGTTTAAAAAATTAATGATCATGTTTATTAATATTTATTAATACATACGAATTCAAAACATGACAGATTAAAGAAAATGGAGAGAAATGAAGTATTCACTATGTAAGTGCATGGCAAAGGTTGGTTAGCATATAGTTTATGAATGATAATGATGAAGACTTTTGTTACCTTTAATGTACAGAGTAAAAAATAGATAGCTAGATAGTGAAATGTTAAAAAGTGGTCTTTTTATTTAATAATGAACCTACTTCTGCATGCATTCTCAGAGATTTAGTATTTTCTTCTAATAGGGGAAGAATGTGCCAGATTTTTTTATTCTGCTTTAGAAGATAGAAAAAGAATTCTCCGTTTATTTTTGGGTTGCCAATGCTGCTCTTAATGAACCGTGTCAGAAAAACCTTGTTATTATTTTATCATGAGGGATTTTAGCTATGTGTAGTAAAATGCAAGAGGACAGAAGATACATTGTATGTGGCGGAGATATTATTTGTGCCAAAACACTACAAGTACTGCTTCTTACTAAATCCTGTGGTTGCTTCTCTGCAGAAAAAAATCTGTATCTGAAACAGGAATAAGTACTGTCAAAGTTATAAACTAAATAAAGTATGAACTTTGTGACCATCTACTCAAATCTAAAGAGAGAAGTTACAAGATTTTAAACAGTAAAAAAAAACAATGCATAAGAAATGAAAGCAATCTGAACTGTGCTAAAGGTTGCATTAAATGGATTAGAGAAAGATTGCTGATGAAACAGACAAATGTTATTGGATTCTGTGTAAGCTGCAAACAAGCAAGGATGATATACGATGGTTACCTGAAATACAGAACAAATTCAAACTGGGTGCTGTTAATCAATATTGCTTATATAAAAGATGTTTATAGCGTATAGCAAACTGATTACTGAGAGTCAAAGTTTATATGAAACTGTTGATGAAAAATTAATAAACTGGGTGTAATAGAAAATGTTTTTGAGCCTGGAATACAGTTTGTGGTAAAATTCAAACAGAAAAAAAAAATTGCTAGACATCAAATGCAAATGAATATATTAAGTGATGTGGTCAAAAATCTAAATGCTACAGAAAAATGTATTACATGGAAGCAGAACAAAGACATGTTTCTAGATTCTGAAAGACAATCAAAGTCAATTTCAAATAATTTATAATGTTGAGTGCTTACAAAGTTATAAGGGAAAAAATATCAAGAACTGCAAAATGCCTAAGTTACTAAAAGCCTTGTTAATGAGGACATTACAAAACTGAACAACTCTAAGGCAAGAAATCTTAGGGATGCAGAAGGCTAAAGAAAACATTGAAACAAAGCAACCACTGGGACAAAAGAAAATGAAATCATACAAACTCAAAGTGTAAAAGTGCTAAAGACAGAGGGCAGGATTCACGAAGGCTTGCACGGAGTGTAAGAGACGTGCAACACTCCATGCAAGCCTCGCGATCCAGGAACAGCCCTAAGCTCCGTGTAAGAGACCAGCTAAAACGTCTCTTACACGGACTGGGCGTGGACATGCTAAATACCTCACTTGCATCCGAAAGGTATGCAAATGAGGTATATTATCGATCCACGAAGCAGAAACCAGTCCGTGTAGGAGACGTTTTAGCTGCAGAAATGTACTCAGTTGACAACTGAGTACATTTCTGCAAATTCCACAACGGAGCCATGTCAGCTCCAAAAAAAGGTTGCATATGACTCAGGCAGCATGCCAATGGCCAAATATGTGGCCATTGGCAATACAACCCGATGCCAAAATAATAAAATTATAATTTTTTTTTTTGGCGATCGCTGATGTTTAAACCCAGCGCAGCCCCGCACAAACGGGCTGCACTGTATAAAAACATAAAAAAGAAGGTTATAAACCCACAAATGTGGGTTTCATGCAATACATGGAATGACAATGAAGAGACCAGCAGACCAAAACCAACATGGCCACTGTGTAGTGGTTGCTAAGGGGGGAAGCTGAGTCTAAGACATGTAACTAAGCATTAATAGGCAATCTCATGTAAATGAGGGTTTGGATACTGAATCTCACAGTCACATAGCAAATGAGCACAGTCTGAGTAGTGTAAGAGATACATAAGGGGGAGGAATAGAGTAGGAGATAGGTGACATCACAGGGGGGAATGGTAGAAAGAAATGCAGTTCATTGGAGGCCAGTGTAACATGACAGATGACAGGCACAGATCATGGAAAGAGGTGTGCCACTAGATAAGTCATGGAAAGTCAAGAAATGGAAGGTGTACACTGTTACTTACACCAAAGTTTCTTGCTGGGCGTGCATGCGCACGTGTGCGCACCATGAAGCGCGAGTAGGACAGTGTGCGTGCGTGTAAGGCAGTCTGAGCATGTGGGAGCGTGTTGGGAGATGTTTAACACTGTTTGAGTGGGTGTGCGCGCGTGTAGGGCGGGCTGAGTATGTTGGAGGATGTTGGCAGACATGTAACAGTGTTTGCGTGGGTGTACGCACGTTTTAACCCGAATAAGTAGATTCTGAACCGTGTAAGCACGTGTGCGCACGTGTAAGCCACTGTGAGCGTGTTTCAGATAGTATGCATGTTGCTCCCCCCTGAGGAAACAGAGAGGAAAAAGGAAGCAACAGAATTAATAGGAAGCTAGCAGGGATAACTGCTGAAGCTAGCAGGTGAAAACAATTAGAAGCAGGCAATTACACAGGCAGAATAGTAGCCCAGCCCAGCACTTAAAACTCTGCAAACAGTAGTGCAGGATGTTTCCCTTAAGAGACACTGCAAGACAGGAGTAAGCTAATAGAAGTGAAAACTGAAAAGCTTCACTCAGAGCAGAAATGTTAGGGGCTGCCATAGCTGTCATAATGAGACATAGGCGACTTGCTGAGGGTGGTGACAATGCAGATGGTGCCAGACAACCCACAGTGAGGAGACGGAGAAGAGTGTACAGGCCCAGGGTCACCTACCACGGGTTACATGAGCTGGAGATAGTAGAGCACTATAGAGTGGACAGAGAGCTCCTGCAGCAAATTGTTGAGCTGTGCAGGCCACGCCTCACACACAGAACCAACAGAGGGGAACCCATCCCAGTGGAAACTAAGGTATGTGTTGGCCTAAGAATACTAGCAACAGGTACCTTCCAGAGACCAACTGGCGATATGATGGGGATATCACAGGCATCAGCCTCCAGGGTACTGCACCAGTTCCTGGATGCCATGTCAGCACATGTCGGTGATCATGTATATTTCCCCAATGCCCGTGGGGTATTGGCCAGCAATATGCGTCTCTTCCAGCAAATAGCGGAATACCCTGAGGTACTGGGTGCAATAGACTGCACGCATCAAAGCACCAGCCGGTGAGCGGGTAGGGCCTACATTAACCGCAAGGGCTTCCCCTCCATCAACTGCCAGGTTGTGTGTGATGCCCAGGGCATAATAATGAATGTGTGTGCTGGCTGCCCTGGGAGTTATCACGATTCCCACATCTGGCATTTGACACAGCTGTACCAGACATTTGCCAATGGGGACATCCCACACGGACACCTAGTGGGGATGCAGGTTATGCACTGGAGCCGTGGCTGATGACACCCATCAGAAACGCACACACACCTGAACAGGAACGCCATAATGAGGCACACGCGCAAACACGTAATGTAATAGAGCGTGTGTTTGGGCTGCTCAAGTCATGGTTCCGGTGTCTGGACACATCTGGTGGAGCCTTGCAGTACACACCAACTACATGTACCCAAATTGTCATGGTATGTGCTATGCTACATAATATGATCGTGCGAAAACAGCTGCAGCAGGACCAGCATAGGGCCGGGGCAAACAGCGCCCCACCATTGCCAAGGCCATCACAGGCAGAGGGTGACTCGGAGGAGGAACAACCTGAGCCTGCCCCAGTAGGCAGAAGGAGATGTGCCCAGTATGCCCTGGCCTTGGCAAAGAGGCAACGCATAGCACATACACTGGCTCAGTAGGAACCCTGGGAATGATACCCCCTCTGACTCACTCAAATAATAACATGGATGCCTAAAATGACATGACCTGCTCACAAACATGTACAGGGAAGTGTAATATGCGCATCTGACAGAGGCAGCCCTGCAGCACCACCTGAGGCATGAATGCTATGTGTTAAGTAATGTAACACCATGTACTATATGCACACCTGAGCATCCTGACTAACATCCACCCTCACCAAGCATGAAGCCACAAAATGACGATGGGATGATCAAGTGCAATAACTGGCTGAAGTAATTCAGTCAGTCAAAGGGGAGCCAATGTGTTTCAGGCTGGGAAGATATGCAGAGCTTGACATGATGCACCACCTGCTAGGGGTGGTGTGCACCTATCATGCCATGCCCCATGGATACCGGCAAAGGCTGTCAGTACCCACAGCATGCCCTGAATAGGTAAGTCTCAAAACACAAACCCACCTTCATAGGTTCTACAAGGGATAGGAACCTAGATGTAATGCTACCCAATGACAGATGTATAAACAGCAAGATGTGTGCAGTGTAAACGCACACAGTATGGAGAATGTAGATACCAGTCCTGTAATAGAGAACTGGGCAAGGCTCACATCAGCACCCTAACACTACCAGGTCACACCTCATACTGTGCTGTACAGCCGCAAAACATGGAACAAGCTACAAAAGGAGGGTGACTAGCAAGAAATGGCAAGGATAACCACACCCCCATGTTGGTACCACAACAAGAAGCAGCATGGAATAGCCATGGTCAAATTCCAATGGCTAAAACTGCCTCGCAGTATATAGCCTGCTGCAGACTACTGTCCTAATACCAGGAACAGCACCTGGCCTATGTCGGAATACATGAATATATCAAGCCCCCCAAACCACATTATATTGCTTGACTGAAAATACCCAGACATACACCAGTAGCATTGTACTAGCACCAACACAGTAGGAGAAAATTACCCAGATTCCATAAACCAAAATGTCCAGGAACAATGTACTACTCCCACAAGAGGGGTAAGCATACTGGATGTGATAATCAGCAACATGTGTACTGGATGGCAAGATGAGAAGTGTACCCCTCACTGGTAAGACCAGACCATAGAGTAATCTCACTGGATATACACATCCTGACCCCAGTCCCTGGCCAGAATACCACAGTGAAAAACATGTGTAAAGTATAGGTTGCAGCCCTCAAAACCGATGTTGAATCCACAAAAGGCCCTGTGCAAGTGCAGAATATGGGACACACCACAGAACATGTTATACAGGCATTCCATAAACACAGCCAGGAATGCTTGGAGTATGCAATCACAAATAACAACAACACACAATGCCATACACGCAGGCATCTGGCATGCTGGCCTCCAGCCATTACCAAACCATGCAAGAGAATGAGGAAGCTACCACATGATAGAGCAAACATAAAAAGGGAAGTAATCACTGACCAGTAGTATGGCAACAGCATATGTCCACACATACAATCCACTAAGTCCAGCCACAACAAGTAGAATCTGTGAATCCAGAGGCAATGTGATGCCAGTACCAAGTACACAGACAACCACAACACCCCCCAATAAATACAAATATATGTGATAGATGCATCCATTTATCCAAACCAGAGGTTGAGCTCCAACAACTCAGTACTGTCAACACTAGTCAGGAGGAGAAGGTAACCACATACACCACAAACCCAGTCCCACATAGACCTACCACAACTGTAAACCAAACACATAAACACAGACAAATATTCCCAGAGGCCTTAATTACAAACACACCACACCAACAGAAGCCTCTAAAGTAGATCACAAGCAACCACAACCTTCAAACATAGCACATGCAACGAATAGTACGCAAAGCTTGTGTGCCAAACAGTCACAGGCCAGAAGGAGAAACAACATGCCTGATACAGTCGTAATAGGTGTCTGTATAGGCAGACACACAGCTGTCCCACTCACCAGACTGAACAAGGGAAAGGGTAGAGTAAGCTGCTTGTAGGCTGCCACAAAATGCCACATAACACAAGTACACAGGTCACCCCAAAGCAAGCAGAAATATGATGCACTCAATGTCCATGCTGGTGTGAATTACCTGAGATGTACCTCCCTGGTCAACATCAAAAGAGACATGGATGGTCCCTCTGAGTATGTACCCCAGGGCGAGATGACACTGGCTGTGTGCAGCATCCAACCCTCACCAAGAATGATGCCACAGTACAAACACAGAATGCTCATGTTTAACAGCTGGCACAGTTACAGCTGTCAGTCCAAGAGGGTCTAATGTGTGTCTGCTTGAGATGTCAAGCATGACATGCCATGCTGCTGTTACAGGGATGGCTGTCAGCTGTTACCCGTGTGCGTCTGGATACTGGATAAGGCCTTTGCTGCCTCCATAGAGCTGTATGTAGGCAAGGCCAAACAGACTACCCACCACCCTAGAAAACATAAGTGGTAGGAAACATAAGGGTAATGCTGACCAATGCCAGATGTGTAAACTGCAATATGCATGCCCCTGAGGCACTTCCCATTATGGAGAACATTGATGTCTGTCCAGTGACAGAAGCCTGCTGCAAGCTTAGTGATAGCACACCAGCACTACTAGGTTATACCATGTATCATGTGTTATGGCCCCAACACCTGCACCAAAACATCAAAGGAGGGGGAGTATCCATATGCAGCACAGACACCCATATTGCCAGGTAACTGACAATGCACAAAGCAGCAGACACCACCCATGTGCACATAACTGTAGTCAAAAAGTGCAGTTTTGTACCTACCATAAATGTAGATGTTCGAAGATCCACATTGCTGCAGTCCTGACACTTGGGTAGTCCGCTGTCCCAGTCGGCGCGAATACCAAAGTATTAGGCTGGCGGTCAAGGCGCATTAGTCTGGCCAGGACGCCAGGGCACAAATGGGCAGCACCCACGCCATTTCCTCAGTCTTTTCTTGCCCCAGATGTCAGAAGACCCTAAAAAGATAAGGCCAAACCAAAAACAACAACACACCAAACACCCCTGTACCAAATATATGTACAATATATACAAAGTCAGAAAGGTACAATCCCACCCACACAACCACCCCTAAACACAGAGGGGAAGGAGGGAGTAAATTGGACTGCAGCAATGTGGATCTTGAACATCTACATTTATGGTAGGTACAAAACTGTACTATGTTCTTCATCTCACATTGCTGCAGTCCTGACACTTGGGTAGAATCCCAAAGCAGAGGTAAGGGAGGATGGCAAATCACAAAGAAGCAGGAGCTGACAACATGCCCTGTAAAATAGCAGTGGCAAAACCAGCCCTAGATTTAGAGTAGAGAGGAAGGTGGTAATGCTTAGAGAAAGTATGCACTGAACTCCAAGTAGCAGCCTCCAAAATATCCTTAGTTGCCACCCCCCTTAGAAATGCTGTTGAAGTGGCAGTAGTCCTAGTGGAATGAGGCCTAATCCCAGCTGGAATCTCCTTGCCATGATGGGAGTAACAGAAAGTAATGCAAAACCCAATCCACTTAGAAATAGTTTGTTTTGACACAGGCTTACCCTGAGAACTCAAAGCAAATGAAACAAACAACTGCTGAGACTGCCTAAAATCCTTAGTCCTGCTTAAATAATAACGTAATTGCCTGTGTATATCTAAAGTGTGCAAAATCTTTTCCCCCTTATATTGGGGATTTGCATAAAAGGTAGGCAAATGAATAGTTTGGTTTAAAGCCACACTAGAAACCACTTTAGGCATAAAGGAAGGATTAGTACGTAACGATACCCTATCCTTATGAAAAATCAGGAAAGGCTCAACCGCCATAAGGGCCTGCAATTCAGACACCCTTCTTGCAGAGGTAATGGCTAACAAAAAGCAGTCTTCCATGACAAATATTTCAATTCAGCAGTAGCTGCAGGCTCAAAAGGTTGTAGAGTGAGTTTCTCCAACACAAAATTGAGGTCCCAAGCAGGAGTAGGAGCTCTACACGGGGGTCTTATATTCTTTGCCCCTCTAAGAAATTGCTTGAACAAAGGATGAGAAAACAATGGTGGGTCACAATCATAGTGAGCTGAAATTGCTGCAGCATGAATCTTAATGGAAGAGAAAGACAAACCTTTGTCCAATAACTCAGTAAGATATTGAAGAGCCACACTCAAATTTGGCTCAGAAACATCCAAATCCTTTGCTGCACTCCAAAATGAAAATCTCTTCCATTTTCCTGCGTACACTTTCCTTGTACTAGGTCTTCTGGCTTCCATAATCACATTCAAAACTTGTTGAGGAAGCTGAGACCTGCTATGGTTCAAAACAGAATATGCCAGGCTGTTAGATGAAGAGAGTGAAGCTTGACATTGAGTAGATGCCCGTCCTTCTGAGACAATAGGTGTGGAATCAAAGGTAAGGGCCATGGAGGCTTCCTTACCAGACTCCTCAGCAATGGGTACCAGTGCTGCCGAGGCCAATCTGGAGCTATTAAAATCATCCTTGGCTTGTCTTGTCTGACCTTTAGAAGTACCTTTGGGAGGAGAGGCAGAGGTGGAAAGGCATACACATGAAGATTTTTCCAACTGAAAGAAAGAGCATCCACTTTCCAGGCTGTGGGATGAAACCTTGTCGTGCAAAACTTTGGCAGCTGGTGGTTTAGTGGAGAAGCGAACAGATCTATGTCTGGAGTTCCCCATGACACTGTCAATGTCTGAAATACATGAAGATCCAGTTTCCACTCGTGGGGATCCATGATTTGCCTGCTTAACACATCTGCTAAGGAGTTCTGTGCTCCTGGCAGAAACCTTGCTTGAAGATTCAGTTGCAAGCTTAACGCAGTCTCCCACAAAATCATTGCTTGCCTGCATAGAGGATAAGAATGTGTTCCCCCTTGTTTGTTGATGTACCACATGACAGTTGTGTTGTCTGTTAGAATCAACACCTGCCCTGGAAGAAGTAAATCCTTGAAAGCCAGTAATGCAAACTGGACTGCTAACATCTCCTTCATGTTGATATGTAGATGCTGCAGTCTGGCAGGCCACTTGTCTTGTATCCACTTTCCATTCAGATGAGCTCCCCAAGCTGTGTCTGAGGCATCTGTCGTTAGAATCTGACTCGCCTCTGGCCGGGTCACAGAGAGTCCCTTGTTTAGGTGACATTCCTGAGCCCACCACAAAAATTCCTTCTGAATGCAAGGAATTATTTGAATGACAGTGTCCAAATCCTGGCAGTGCTGTGTCCATACAATTTTTGAGATACCATTGCAGCTTCCTCATATGCAGTTTGGCATTGGGAAGCACCAGAATACAAGATGCCATGAACCCTAAGGCTTGAAGGACTGTCCTTGCAGTCAGCCCGGACTGATGAGATAGCTGATGGAAGTAAAGAGAAAGATTCTTTTGTTTGTCCGGGGTTAAAAAGGCCATCTGGGTTGCTGTATTCAGTCTCACACCCAGAAAGCACATGTCTTGAGAGGGTACTAGACTGGACTTTATTTCGTTCACAGAATACCCTAGGCATCTTAGCACTGCTATCACATATTCCAAATGCCGAAGAAGAACGTCCCTTCCTTGAGCCAGAATCAGGCAGTCGTCCAAATAAGGATAGATTTGTATTCCTTTTAGCCTGAAGAAAGCTATCACTGGAGCCAGAACCTTTGTGAATACTCTGGGCGCAGTAGATAAGCCAAAGGGCAATGCAGAGAACTGATAATGAGAATTCCCAGCTCAAACGCAGATACTTTCTGCAAATTAGTCTGATAGGAACATGAAGGTAAGCTTCCTTGAGATCCAAAGTTACCATCCAGTGATCTTTGCCCAGCAGAGGTAAAAGCTGTTGTAACGTCAACATTTTGAACTTGGGAATGTCCAGATAAGTGTTGAGGATAGATAGATCCAAAATTGGTCTCCACGTGTTCCCCTTTTTGGTACTAGGAACAGGCGAGAATAAAATCCTAGGCCCTTTCTGGCACAGGAACCGCGGAATGGCCCCTATGTGGAGTAACAGAGAAATTTGCTTGTGAGCCTCTTTCCTTTGTTGAGGAGGAATGTCTGGCATGCCTTTGAAAGGAGGCAAGGTATGGAAATAAAACCTGTAACCGTGGTGAATGATATCCAATACCCATCTGTCTTGGGTAATTAAACTCCAGTTTTCTTTGAAAAGTGCTAACCTTCCTCCCAAAGGTGCTGCCAGACGAGAAGATTCTGGCAGCTGAAAAGGCAGGTCATTGGGTCTGTTTACGAAAGGACTGACCCCTGCCCTCACTAGAAGACTGAGCAGGTGAACTCCCTGTTCTAGGCCTAAAAGAACCTTGAGCTCTGCCCCTACCACGTCTAGACCTACCCCTAGACTGGGAATCATAAGCAGGATATGTCCACCCCTTGGTAGGCCAATTTCTACTAAACTTCGGAGGCTGAACCTGCAAAAAATCTTTAACAGTCTGCATAGACTTAGCCTTGTCTTCCATTTTCTTTAGAACTGCTTCCACAGGTGAACCAAACAACACATCAGATTGTAAAGGAGCATCTAAAATCCTTGTCTTCACATGCTCAGCTAAATTTTGATCCCTCAGCCAGGCGTGCCTGCGAAGAACGCAACTAGTGGCAGCCACCCTCGAAGAGGCCTGCACAGCATCAAAACCACATTGCAAAGAATGCTTACCCACCTGTTCAGAAACATGAACTAAATCCTGCAACTCTTTACACTCAATACCTTCCAAAGCATCTACCTTAGACTTTAATTGTGAAAGGAGATAATTTTGGTATTTCAACATATGAAACTGGCAATTTAAAGCTCTCATGGCCAAAGTGGAAGAAGTATACACTTTCTTTCCCCATCTATCCAAAGCCCTTGCCTCTTTATCTGGAGGAACAGGATTTTTAACAACAGAAGCCTTAACACCTTTAGGCCCCTGTGAAACAGTTTCTGGGTCTGCCCTAGGACTCTTAAAAAGATACTTATGAGCTTCAGGCACCCTATAATATCTATCCGGTTTAACTGGAGCAGGAGGCAAAGAATCAGGGTTCAGAGAAGCCTCTGCAAAAACATCCTCCACCACATCTAGAACAGAAGGTATAGCTAAAGGCCTATGCTGGGGTAGAAACAAAAATTCCCTCAGCCTTTTCCTGGAATCAGAGAAATCCTGACCTTCCCATTTAAAATGCTCCCTCATGGAATGAAGAGTCTCTGAAAATGAAAAATCCTCAGGGGGAGAAGCAGAAGGAGTAGAATCATCTACATCAGAATCAGAGTAAGGGAATACTCCTGCAAGTCTTCAGCCAAGACTCAGAAGCATCCGAACACTGCTCAAAACTCCCAAGCTCAGGTTCCACCCTAGGCCTCTTATCAGGAGGGGGCATAGAACCTCTAATCATTGTAATCAAATCTTCTGCCATCTTAAGCATATGCTTCTTAGGTACAGACCCTGACGAACTAGGGGTAACACCTGAAACAAAACCTGGCCTGCCCCTGGGAGAAGCCTTGGAAACAGCAGGGAGGGCCTAACCACCTTAGGAAGGGAGGGAAGAACAGCTACCTGAGAAGCCCCTTCCGCCTGGCCTACCTCCTGAGAGGTCACATCTTGCAGTAATAAAGTCTCTCCCTGGGATTCCAAAGAAATTTCTGGCTGAACCTCTGGCTCCACTGAGCCCTCTAAAGAACCGACGTCCGGTACGGACGGTTCTTCCAGCCTAGGCTTTGCTGTTTTGTCCTTGCACTTTTTTGATGAAGCGCGCCGGAGCATCCGGCGGCATTTTATAATTACACCGCTTCCCAAAACTAACCTGGCACAATCTAATCTTCTCTTTATAGTGCGTTTGTTAAATCTAGCACAAGAGCGACAGCCAACCACGTGCTCAGGCCCTAAGCAAGGTATACACAAGGTATGGTAATCCCTATGAGGTATCTGTTTCCCAAGAAATACAGTTATTCACTTTTTCTGACATCCGGTAAAATACTGAGGCAAGAAAAACCAAAATATTCCCCAGGGTACTTAGCCAACTTGGATTCGGTCTGAAACTCCGACTTCGGAAAATCTCAGAACGCCTACCTGCACTTGCAAAACTGCTTCTGCATCGGACCATGCGGCAAAAAAGACTGAGGAAATGACGTCGGTCATGCGCATTTGTACCCTGATGTCCTGACGTCAGACTAATGCGCCTTGACCGACGTCAGCCTAATACTTTGGTATTCGGGCCGACTGGGACAGCGGACTACCCAAGTGTCAGGACTGCAGCAATGTGAGATGAAGAACATCTGCTGTACAGTCTGTAGCATGTGACAGACCACACTCTCACACACAAGAACTCCACCCAGACATCCGAAGACACTGGACAGTATGAATGTCCCACCAAATACCAGACAAGGTACACACAAAGTACCACATAGGTGTCAAACCATTATGTATGCAAGGAGTAATCAGGGACCTAGGGACACAGGTCGACATTAATCTGTCATGTGACACCCACAATGCCAATGTGGCTATGAAGACTGTTGATACTGGACACCGTATCATGAAAGGATTCACATCAACATCAACAGAGGTCACTGTGCCGCTGTACTGTTCCCTTATCAGACTCATAATCTAGTACAATGACTCATATGGGATGTACCGTACGTGACACCTGCAGTGGTTCGGAAGACCTCATAGTTAGCCAACCAACAGGATAAAGGGTGTGAAATATATGTCATATGCTGCCTGGCTGTAGACACCCCAGCTGACTGCAGTCACACACTGCCTACACAGAGGCATTGTATGTCTGTTGTACAAGGCCATGTCCAACACAGGAGTAATGGACATGCTACACCACAGGAAATCAAAGCCATTTGAGCTGTGAGAGTCACAGATGTCAACCTCAACACATAATGAAATAAGATGTGCTGGAGGGACAGATACATAACCCATAGGCTCCCCACACCCAGAAACAGGATCCCAATCCATGGTAGGCAGAGCCCCTCACTGACACCCCTCAACAGGAATATTGTCAAGTGGATGGATGACTGTACATGTATACTGGTGGTCCCCACTGTGTCACGACCAGACAGAGGTACAGTGAAGAACCTCATAAATGGCCATAATTGAACATAGCAAGGGGTGGTGAAAGACACACACATTCTAGCTAGGCTTACTAATGGCCTAGGGTGTCTAACCTACTATGAACCCATGAACCTATGAAGATGCAAAACGTACAGGACACTAAGGATAATCACAAGGCTTACCCAACTGATGGTAGGAACCATGTTGGGCATCCACAGATATGCTCAGAATCACACAGATATTACAAACAACATACCAAACACACACACATATTGCTAACATACAACCTGTCAGGTGTAGTGCAAACACTCCCCCCCCAAGTGCAAAATACCTATCCCAGCAGATGGTCCCCTGACATTGCAGATGCTGAGGTAACAGCCATCATCTGCAAAGCAGAACACACAGCAGCAAAGGTATGTGATGGTGTCCTGTGCTGAGGCCAACATGGACCCCAAGAATAATGGAATGCCAAATCACACTACTGCCCAATGTCAGCCTTACCACAGGATATGTACCCAAAGAGCAGTGCACAACAACAGTGGTCCATCACAACAAAGGTGTTGCCTGAATGGATACTCCAAACTACCACCCCGGATCCTGACAAGCTTGTTCTGCACAGCTATGTAAAGGATCAGTATGTACCGCAGACAGAAGGCTATTGTGGACCTACTGATACTGGACCCTACACACTGTGGCTGTTGTAACTGCAGAACCGGACCCTAAACATGTCTGACCCATTTAAAGCAGTCATTAAGGTCATTGATGAGGGCTATGTGGTCCAAACAGCGTAGCTGGACCGTGCACATGCTTTTAGACAATACCGTACGAGTTCAGTATGGATATGTTCACCAGCTTAAATATACACCCCTATGTCAGTAGAGGGGTTGCAAAGCAGACCAAGGACAGAACTGACATGGTCAGACATGCCGCATCCATGTCAGACTACAAAGCGGATATGAGTGGCATCCCACAAGGCCTGGTTTTGCCCCCCCACCCCCGTTCTGTATACATGTCCCATAGGGATAGGCCAACATGGAAAGACTGTGACTGAGCATGCATTTAGAGGAGTACAAACAGCCCACCATATCCGACCCCCAGCTGACACAAGCAACCCACAAAAGGGCCACCTACAAACAGACAACTGTAGCCATAGCCATGTCAGCAAGCTAATTGCAGAACTGTGTATAGACAACCACTGTGGATATACAGTAAGTGCCCACAAATTACCACACAGGTGTTAACCCATGAGGTACCTAACATGTAATGTGAGACCTGGGTACAAAAGGTGATAAATATCCTGCACTGGACAAACATGTGGCTGTAGTGTTCGCAGAAACATGTACCATATACCCACCCAAACATGAAGGTTGGCAGATGTAGATAGGGGGAACTCACTGTGGCTCTGCAGCCATCCTCCATCAGCATCACAACTGACTACAATAGCCCCTGTGGGATATACCGCAGCAGACACCTCCATCAACTGTAAAGTCCACAACAGTACCCCACCAGGGGTAGCAAAGAGCATGAACAGATGCCATGTGTTGCCTGAGTAAACAAACTGCAGCCCCACACACCATCATCCTTCCCAGCTACAGGAAAGCTGTGCCTGATGTATGAAGCCATGTCCATCCTGGAATGAATGAACATGTTGCACCTTGTACAATCTCCACCCATGTTGTGGAATAGACTAGCAATGTTGGACGAGCCTGGTGTAGGTAGTCCATATCTGAACATATTGCAACATGGTCATATGTGCACAACTGGCCCCTACACAGTCTGTTGTGCTCACTATGAAGATGTCAAGCAGTCATAGGACTAAAGCCCAGGATACAGTCCACCACAGTGAAAGTACCAAACCAGTACACTATACGGTACTACAGTGTTAGGTCATTATGAAAGTATGTTGAGAACTGTCTGCAAAGTATCCCATACAATCCCTGCAGGCACAGTATAATCCCTGTTGTGGCAGACACGAAGCAGTTGGCCAGTTAGTACACAACATGACACCCAACACACAATCATAAACGTGCGATATTGTCGAAGTTCACACACACCCAAATATGTGGTGGACTTCAGAGTGCAACATATGGAAAGCTCACACTGGGCATGCTCGCACACTTAGGCCATATCTCCATTTAGCAGTTGGCCACACATATCTGGTATTTGTACGTGTCAGGCCAGGAACTAACCACAACACAGCAATCAACCCAGTGCACACAGTAAATGACCACAGAGACATAAGTGATATAGTGGATCGCCGTCATATGCAAACATCTTCCACAGATACACAAGTTGGTCATAGGAACATGGAATGCTATGGCAATAAAGACCTGCAAACAGTAGAACAGCACAACAAATATTGTGCATCCGACAATTGAACATATGGGTGTAGAGGTCAATACTAGGCTTCTTGCCCCAGGGAATGACAGCTCAGCCAGAGTGTGCTTAGCATCTGCATCCCCAGGATAGTAGGCTACTGTGCCACTGTAAAGTAGGTCATAGAAGGCAACATGTGAGGCTAGTGAGCTGTGCCTCTGTCAAGCAGGGGCACCGTGGAGGTCTCAGGGATTGAATGTGCTAAGCCACAGCCATGTTGTCGGTGTGTGCTGTGAGAGGGTTGCTGAGGATTTCTGACAGTAGGTGTCCGTCAATAACAGACTGAGGGGAGCCCTATCTGCATTCTCTGGATGATTCCACTGTCGACACTGTGTTGTAATGAGTATGTGTGAATGAAGTGCCGTGCCGGAACTGTCCACAGATGTCCTCCCTCTCTGGGCTACAGCTCTGCAATGTATTAGGTCACTCTGTCTGTTGAACGGAGCATATATGGCTGGTGTACAGCTGACAGGTGTCTTGTTGTGGAGCAGTCATGGGTATATGTGGGATAGCATGACCAATGCAAACTGTACACATGCTCATAGAATGCAATTGTCAAGGATTATGCTGAGTGGCCAGTATAGTCCTCCAGCATGGGTCCTCTGAAGTCATCCACCCCAGTCTACACAAGTGTAGAGTCTGCTTGTGCTAAACACAGTTTGTGTGCAGTGACAACCTTGCCTGGGGGTGGAGATGAGATATGGATGTCCAGGGAAAGGTGGATATGGTCAGATATCAACAATGGTGGTCTACCTCTGGTGTGGAACAGTGAGTACCCACGTTGCAGATGGACAGGTGTAATATGTATACACCCATGTGGCTCTGGTGTGTGGTTCTGCCATAGCACATGGACCCACAAATTGTAGTGGCTGTAGGGTAAAGTGGTAGAGGCCTGAGTAGTTCTCACACACAATATGCTTGTACCTGATGTTAACAACTGGAATGGTGTATGTGAATACCTGCATATCCTGGCACTGTTCCCAGGGAAGCTAAGTGTGTGTCCTGGATGTGGGTGTGGTGTTCTGGACTGGTTGTGTTGTGTGTTACAGGTCCTGTGGTCCCAAAGCATGGTATACAACATAACCTGCCAGTGCGATGTGCATATCTGACCCTGACGTAGGTGGCTGCAAATGCATATATATGCTATCCCCCACCTGACAGGTAGTACTACATCTACATACCTCTGTAGAAATAAAGATGTCAGCATCCTATAAATAGTACAGGTGCAGAACAGATGCCCAGTAATTCGGATAGTGCGCTCTGCTAATGCGTCTTCTTCAAGTGTCATAATATAGTTAGGTAGGGGTTCGAATCCTGCAAATGCTCAGTGTGTGTGGGCGTGTGGGGTTTGTGTGTGTGAGAGGGAAATGTCCCTTTTGGCAACTGGGAAAACACACTACAGGATGCACATTCCCCTTTCTAAACACAGATGATGTCAGCACCCTTTAAGTACAGCAGGAGAAGGGAAGCCTCCCAGTGATGCGAATAGCGTGCTCTGCTAATGTGCCCATCTTGAGTGTCATAACATAGTTAGGTAGTGGTTTGAATCCTGCAAATGGTAAGTGTGTGTGTTTGGATGAAGGGGGTTAGTGTGTGTTCAAATTTGTGTGAGGGAAATGTCCCTTTTGGCAACTGGGAGAACACACTACAGGATGCACACTCCCCTTTCTAAACACAGATGATGTCAGCACCCTATAAGTACAGCAGGAGAAGGGAAGCCTCCCAGTGATGCGAATAGCGTGCTCTGCTAATGCGTCCATCTCAAGGATCATAACATCATTAGATAGTGGTTTGAATCCTGCAAGTGTGTGTGGTTGGATGAGGGGGGTTAGTGTGTGTCTGCAAATTTGTGTGAGGGAAATGTCCCTTTTGGCAACTGGGAGAACACACTACTGGATGCACACTCCCCTTTCTAAACACAGATGATGTCAGCACCCTATAAGTACAGCAGGAGAAGGGAAGCCTCCCAGTAATGCGAATAGCGTGCTCCGCTAATGCGTCTGTCTCAAGTGTCATAATATAGTTAGGTAGTGGTTTGAATTACAAATGGCAAGTGTGTGTGTTTGGATGAGGGGGGTTAGTGTGTGTGCAAATTTGTGTGAGGGAAATGTCCCTTTTGGTAACTGGGAGAACACACTACAGGATGCACACTCCCCTTTCTAAACACAGATGATGTCAGCACCCTATAAGTACAGCAGGAGAAGAGACGCCACCCAATAATGTGAATAGCGCGCTCTGCTAATGTGTTCATCTGGAGTGTCATAACATAGTTAGGTAGTGGTTTGAATCCTGCAAATGGCAAGTGTGTGTGTTTGGATGAGGGGGGTTAGTGTGTGTGCAAATTTGTGTGAGGGAAATGTCCCTTTTGGCAACTGGGAGAACACACTACAGGATGCACACTCCACTTTCTAAACACAGATGATGTCAGCACCCTATAAGTACAGCAGGAGAAAAAAAGCCTCCCAGTAATGCGAATTGCGCGCTCTGCTAATGCGTCTGTCTCAAGTGTCATAACATAGTTAGGTAGTGGTTTGAATCCTGCAAGTGTGTGTGTTTGAATGAGGGGGGTTAGTGTGTGTGCAAATTTGTGTGAGGGAAATGTCCCTTTTGGCAACTGGGAGAACACACTACAAGATGCACACTCCCCTTTCTAAACACAGATGATGTCAGCACCCTATAAGTACAGCAGGAGAACAGAAGCCTCCCAGTAATGCGAATAATGCACTCCGCTAATGCGTCTGTCTCAAGTGTCATAACATAGTTAGGTAGTGGTTTGAATCCTGCAAATGGCAACTGTGTGTATTTGGATGAGGGGAGTTAGTGTGTGTGCAATTATGTGTGAGGGGAAATGTCCCTTTTGGCAACTGGGAGAACACACTACAGGATGCACACTCCCCTTTCTAAACACAGATGATGTCAGCACCCTATAAGTACAGCAGGAGAAGGGAATCCTCCCAGTAATATAAATAGCGCACTCTGCTAATGCATCTCTCCCAAGTGTCATATAGTAGTTAGGTAGGAGCTTGAAACCTGTAAATGGCATGTGGGGAGTTTGTGTGTGTGCATTTCCGTATAAAAAACATGTTAGTTTTGGCAATCAAGAGATCACACTACCTCTTGCACATTACCCTTTCAAAATACTGATGTTGTCAGCACCCTATAAGTACAGCCAGAGAAGAGGAACTATCTAGTAAACCGAATAGTGCGCTTTGCTAATGCATGTCTCTCACGTGTCATGACTTAGTTAGGTAGGAGAATAAATCCTGCAAATGGCAAGTGTGTGTGGGGGTAGTAGGGTGTTTGTAAATGCAAGTGTGAGAAAACAAATCCTTTTGGCAAATACTACAATACACCAGATGCTGCATACTCCCCCAGTAAACACAGGGGATGTCACCACACTATCAGCACAGCCAAACAGGGCTAGTTGGCTAGTAATGCCAATAGTGCGCTCTGCTACTGTGTCTATTACCATTGTCAGAGTACAGATAGGTATGTTTTGGTAACCCACAACTGCCACGTGTGGTTGTGTCACACAGTATGACCTTGTGTGGGTCTTTGTACATAACAATGCATGCCATTGCCTAAACCAGCAATGGCATTGCACACATGATGTATGTGTGTGACACATACACATAAATACCTGTGACCTGCAGTAGTTACCATGTCTGACACATGCCTCAAGTGGATAAATGATATTTGCAATGTATACCAATATGACTGTGTCTTACTGTGCAGGGTCCGCACGTGGTATGTCTCTATACAGTGTGGGTGTATATGGTGAAATACCTACAGCAGGGGATACACATCTGGTCTGGGCCATATAGTGTACATGTAGTCGATGTACAGGTGCTGCATGTTCCCACCTGTTGAGGTAGTGGTAACATGTCATTCCACTGCAATTCAGTGACCACATGCTGTGAACCCTTCAACTAGTGTGTTGCAGCTACAGTAATGCTCACACACAATGTTTGGCTGGATGCAGTCCAGCCATATAAACACAGTTCTTGAGACTGTCATATTGCCAGTGTTGTTATGGAGGATAGGTGGTCTTCCTGTGTGTGGAAGGGTTGTGTGTGCCAGGCTATGAACAAGATGGCAGTCCGACAGACTGTTAGCTGCACATGATTAGGCCCTGATGGTTTGTGCTGTGCCAACAACCTGGAGGTGTGTGTATCTGTGGTACCTTGGGATACCACCGCCCTATCCATGTGTGTTACATGTGTAGGGGACGACAGGCATGGTATGGGGCATAACCTGTCAGTGATGGGTAACACCTGTGAGCCATGAATCATGAATCTGGTACTGCACAGACATTGCAGTTCACTGTGCTGAGGGCAGTGTCTGGTGCATGCATCTTCCGGTGTACACTGCTGTTGTTGTGTAGCAGCACTGTTAGTGTCCTAACCTGTGTGATACCCATGGAGGTGGCTATGTAAACCATGTCCTGCAGCATAAGGCAGTATGTGTGTACCAAGGAGCTTTGCCATTATACATCGGGCCATGGGTGTCACGTGCAAGATGACCCTTGCACATCATTGTGGCTTCCCTAGCATGTAAGCACACGTTGACAGCCAGTGGATACCCTATGAATGGCAGTGGAGACTGAGCATAATGTAGACATACAACACCCTTCCCACATATAGTGGTAGAATACCTGGTGAGGGTATGTTGGCAACCAACATCAGGCTCATACTGGCCTGTGCCACATGCTGAGAGATCCATTCAATGTACCCTATCATGTAGTCCATGGAGGTATGTCTCAGGCAGCCATACTGGCATGGTCAATGAGTGAGTCATATGTGTCCATGCCTCTGACTGACCTGTATGCATGTGTTCTGTGGTGGACCATAGTGCCCCTGAGGCATATCACTGTGACCTTCACCAGATACAGCCTGTTGAGCGGGACCCCAGTGCAGCACACAAGACAGGTACCTGACACGTCTGTAGCAGGTGTGTTGTGTAGCCCTACAGGCTGTGAGTGTGTGGCACAGGGGATGTGCGTGCCATGTGTGGCATGTGCTCTGTTCTGACGGAACATATGCCTGTGTGCCAGCTGCGGAGGTGTGTGATGCCCAGGCAGACTGCTATTCTGAGTCCCCACGTATGCCCCACTGTGTTCAGCATGCTGTCAGTGTGTGTCAATGTCTGACTTGTATTGTAGTCACTGTAATATATTTTATTTATTTATTTATTTATCTTACATTTGTTGACAGGATAGTCCGACTGGATGCATGTCCATTTCCATGGGAGGCCCGTGGAGACAAGCTACGAGGGTAGCAGATACAGCATTACATAATACCAAAAACACAAGTCCAAGTAGAAAACGGATAAAAACAAAAAGGCAAGGAAGCAGTTTAGCAGACACAAACACGGGCTTTAATACAAATGAATTGTAAGCACTTTCGGTCAAGCCACTTGCTCAACCTTCATCAGACAAAATAACATTGTTTGATGTGCAGTTTAAATACAAAAATACTTAAAGTCATGATTGGATAATTAAATGATTCACCAATTAAATAGGCAGACAAACAATGAAGTTAAAAGGACTAGCTACAACTAAAACTTTTTCATTACCAGCAAACCCATCACTTCTGTATAAGAACAATTTAAACATGCAATAAAGAATTGATACTTGCACTAATAAATTCATATATACATTTCATTAAAAAGTGAATGAATGTTTTAGTACCAAACAAATATTTATAAAAATAGTATATATTAAATACAAGTATATATTAATTATGTGTTTTATATACATGTTGTGCAGAATGAAAGCAAAAAATAATTCTATTTACAAAAATATATATAATATAAGTATATAATATAATATAAGTAAAAGGAGATTCTATGAAGCCATAAGACAACCCTACACTACTTGTAAATTTGAAATAGCGTTGAATAATAGGATCATATAGATTAATGTGTAGATATATAAATATAAATATAAAATCTGTAGTTCCTATATAATTATTATTACTTTGGTAAAGTTGACATACGTATCATACGCTATGCAGATGTCACTAGAAGTCTACAGAAGCACTGTAACTCTGCATTGCAGGTGTAAGCAGTGTTCCAGGGAACCCCAAGCGAACATGCCTGCAAACAAAGCTACAGTAAACAGGGCTGGAAGTAGTGCATTGTACAACAAAGAAGGGGTAACAATAACAGCAAGTAACAATGCAAATATGTAGGCACTATCAACATGTACCCAGGAATACACAGCGCAGATGCCCATGGTAGAACTGATATTATGTCATAGCAATTTGTTTTTTTTTTTTAAATTCTTTGTTACCGTTTTATATGCAACAACAGAAGTCAATGGTTACATCATATCAGCGATACATAAGCATTAAAGTATTAAAACTAGATACAGAGGATAAGGTATCATTTAAGCCTACTGTCATAGACAAACTATATACACAATATATACAAAGTGCCATTGCTTTAGATTGGTAAATCTTATTATCTCTGACCTTCAGTAGAGTTTATACCATAGGGAGATCTCTCTTTATGTATAAATCATATATTTGGGTTCCCAACAATCAAATTTCAACAAGGAGTAAAAAAAGAGAATTCCATAAACTCTGATTTTCAGATCTTTTGCGTGGGCTCATAGTAATCAGTTTCTGGGAGGTAATATAAGTAATTGCCATATTCCTAAAACTGATCCAAGATAACTTTGAGTGATCCATCCAGTGTTTGGTAATATAGAACTTAATTAGAAGACAGACATTAATCAGTAACCTAAGTCGTAGAGGTGACAAATTTATATTAGTAATATGTAGTAAGGCCATTTCCCAAGATAATGTTGACTTATGGTAACCCATTTTACTTAGTCTGACCTTAAGAGAACACCATAGGTTTTGGGCATATTTACAAAACCATAAAATATGGATAATGTCGGCACGTGGGTGTGAACAACAGGGGCAAACAGTGGATACAGATGAGTTAAATTTATTTAAATGAGTTGGGGTATAATATAAATTATTAATAATCATGAATTGAGTAAGCGTGAACTTCTTAAAAGGGGAGTGTTTAAGTGTGAGTTTTATCGAATCCAGTTTTTGTTGGGGGGATATTGTAATATCTTGTTTATTCCAAAAGTCAGCAAAATTAAGTTCTTTTCTATATAAATATACAGAAAATGCTTTGTATGCAATAGAAATCATATGTTTCTTGGAATCTAGACTTAGTAGAAGCTGTTTAATTATGTTAACTTCCATATCTACGTTATGTTGATTTATTAAGAAAGTTGAGGTGAGTTCCTTTAATTGTCTCAAAGTGGTGGTATAAGCTTTAGACAAAGTGTTTCTCTAAGTTCTGTTAATGAGAGATGTTTAAGCTTACAAAAATCCCACACCGTAAGATCTTTAATTAAGGGAAGTTTATTCAAGTTAACCACCTGTCCTCCTAATTTAATATTAGGGTTGAGGTGGAGGGGCTGAAGTAGTAAGAAAGCGCTACCTAATCCTAAAGAGTTGAATAGTTCCTGAAAGTTGTCAATTAAACTTCTTAATACGTTATGTAGTTTAGTCCCTCTAGTTGAAGTTTTCGTCAAAAAAGGTAAAGCTCTGGGATTAATGTTGTTATTAAGAGTGTGGTTATACCAAATTTTAATCCATAAGGGAGTCCACGGGGTGGAACCAGGAGTATAATTAGCAATTGCTAAAAGCCTATTAGCATGAGTAATTCTGTAATATAGAATGAGATTGGGCATCGCCATGCCCCCTCTTAATTTAGGAAATGTAAGTTTGTAATAAGACATTCTCACTGACTTTGGGTACCATACAAATTTTGCAATTTCATTCTGTATTTTCTTAATAAAGGTAGTTGCAACCGGGGATAGGGATGAGTTGTATTGATATAGAATTTTTGGCAAAATATTCATTTTGACAATAGAGATTTTTGAAAGTGTAGAGAGTTTAAATGTTTGCCATCTTTTCATATCCTGTGAGATAGTGGTCCATATTCTATTTAGGTTAGCTTGCAGAACAGATGAATATGAATGGTCATAAGAGACACCTAAGTAATTTAGGGAATGACTGGTATGGATAGGTAAAACCGGGAAAAGATGGGGCTTGTGTGCTAAGGGATTAATTTGAAAAATACTAGATTTATTGACATTGATCTTAAAGTCTGAGATTGCTTCAAAGGCATCTAGAGAGTTAATTAATTTCATGGCGTCAGTTAAGGGATACATAAAGTACAGATTCAGGTCATCTGCAAAGGCAGTAAATCTAATATTAGAGTTACATATTCTAGGAATAGTATGGTAAGATTTCTGTGATATGAACAAGAGCAAAACTTCTAAGTATAGATTGAACAATAGTGGGGATAAGGGGCAGCCCTGTCTGGTTCCATTGGTGATTTTAATCGGATTTGAGAGTTTCTTGTTTATGTATAGCTGGGTCTTTGAACTATTATATAAAGTCTTAATAAGATTTATAAATTCAGGTGGAAGACCAAATTTCTCGAGAGCTAGAAACAGGAAGTTCCAGTTCACTCTGTCAAAAGCTTTGCAAGCATCCAGAATCAAAGCGTATCTGGGGTTAGGATCTTGTTTAGTTATTTTTATTATAGATTCTAGTGTTATGGTGTTATCCCATGTATGTCTATTTCTCACAAAACCAGCCTGTTCAGGGGAGATTAAACCCTCCATTACTTTTTTCAGTCTATTAGCTAGAATGGAGGAAAGGATCTTAATGTCCACATTCATAAGTGATATCGGTCTGTAATTATTGGGGTTTGTAGTGTCTAATGTATTTTTGGGGATCAGGATAGTTCTAGAATCATTAATGTATGGGTCTTTGATACCATGATTGGTCAAGGATTTAAATAGTTCTAAAAGAATAGGGGTTAGAGTTACTTTAAATGCCTTATAGAATTCGGGGGAAAAACCATCTGGTCCCGGGGCCTTCCCTACTTTCAAATTATCAATAGCTTCTAGGATTTCCTTTGTCGTAATCTGGGATGCTAGTAGGTTTCTTTGTGGTTCGGTAGCTGATGGGAAGGTAATCTCTTTTAAAAATGTTTTCATCTCTTCTTTGGTAGTCATAAAGTTATTGTTATTGTAAGTTTGAGAATATATCTGATGGAAAAGTTGAATAATATTTTCATCCGATCTGTATAATTGGTTGTTGTACTGAAGGCAAGAAATTCTGGGAGATCTAGGTGCATTAAAGATTAAGCTAGCTAATGATTTAGAGGGGGTTTGTATATATTCTGAGTATTTAGCTATACATCTATATTCCCATATAGATAGATTGGATTGGTGAAATTCAGACAGCTCTTTTTGTTTTGCAATTAGTTCCTTTTCTGTGTTTTCAGAGTAGTTATCAATTAGCTTCTTATCTAGATTAGTAATATCCTGATGTAGTTCAGTTAACCTTTTAGCACGTTTTTTCTTAAGAAAGCTCGCTTTCTTAATAAAAATTCCTCTGAGTACAGCTTTAGCTGCGGCCCATCTGATATCGAAGATAATACTTTCATCTTGTTGAGTGCTAAAGAGGTCTTTTAAAACTAGGTTGATCTCACTGATTAGGGATTTCTCTTGTAGAAGATTTGGGTTCAAGGACCAAGTGGGAATTGTATTAATTGGATTCTGTGTTAAATTTATTTCTAGCGTTATCCTTGAGTGGTCCGATAAGAAACGGGGTTCTGTTGAGAACTTGATTATTCTAGTGTTGAAGTAGTCTGAAATTAGGAAATAATCAATTCGGGACCATGATTTGTGACAGCTAGAGAAGTAGGTAAAGTAATTATATTTATAGTCATACATTTTAGTATTATAGGCAATCGGGTCAGTTAATTCCAAATCATCAATCAGGTCAAGTAGGGCTTTGCAAGGTACTGAATTTCTTGGGCCAAGTCTACCCAATCGATCTATTTGAGGGTTAATAGCCATATTCCAATCTCCTCCAATTATTAGTAGGTGTTTTGGGAATTTAAGTAGTAAATTATAAATCGTCATAATAAAATCTGAGTGTTCAGAGCATGGACCATATATGTTAAGAAATAATATCGGGTTATCTATTGCCTGAAAACACGCAGTAAAATAACACCATCTGCCATCTTGGTCATTACCCTTCGAGATGATCTGTGCTTGAAAAGACTTCTTAATAATAATCGCGACTCCCTTAGAGTTATTGGTCGAGCCCGAGAAAATAATCTCCCTAATCCATGGCTTTTTACTTTCAGGAGCCCAATCAGTGCTTAGTAGGTGAGTCTCTTGTAGAAAGCATACCTCACATTTAGCTTTTAGGATCAAGTGCATAATTAACTTTTTTTTCCCCATGTTATTGAGACCCCTAACATTCCAGGAGGATACTGTCACGTTATTCATCATATTAAGTATAATAGAGTTAGGTATTCTAAGCAGAAATGAGAAGAGACAGTTCTGTACATATACTTATATAAATATTTATGTAGCATTGCAAAGATGAGGAATAATGAAAAAATGGCATCTACACTTATATCCCATAAGGTTTGGTCAGAGAACTGTAGAACAATGGCACTAACATCTCTCAATATTCTAACCATGCCTACCCACACTCCTATAACTATTGAGAAGATGTATATGTGAAAACTTGTAGTTAGACATGAGTAGTAAAAAACCTTTTTAACTATATTAACTATACTATATAGAGCAGAGTTGAAACAATATTTACACAACTTATACAAGGTCATACCAGGTCCAAGCACAGACATCCAGACCCGACATAGCATCCTATCAGCATCCGACAAGATGGTGGGCGTCTAAGAGGTACCCTTTCCTGCAGCTCCGGCAAATACCTTTGATTTGGGCTTTTTAAAACATACAGGATCGAGCGGAGAACATACTATGCGCTAAATCCATAAATAACCAGCTATAAAAAGGTGATCAGAGACTTCATTAACATGGGGGTGACTAAGAGAGCCATAAACATACCTTTGCTTTGCGCATCTGATCCGGCACGTGGCTATTAGAGGCCCTAACTTCAGCACCATCCTAACTGACAGCTCCGGTAACCTTCGCAAATGAGTAAAACACCAAGAGAATCGGAAAGTATGGACACACAAACAACCAAATCTAAATTCTCAGCCATCAATACTTCCCCAGAAAAAGAGACTAAAAGACTGAGATCATCAAAACCGATATCAGAGCACTCCAAAGAACCGGCTAGACAGAACCCAGAAAGCGCATCGGTGATGGATGAATTAAAAAATGCGCTTACTCCTCTGCAAGTGGCAATTGAAGATCTGACATCCAAAGTTAACACATTTAATACCTCACTACACAAAATTATAGACAGGCTCGAGTTGGTTGAAGACAGATCCAAAACAAATGAGTTAGAAATACAATCTCTGACAGAATCCCTCCAAAAGAAGGATAAAGCTATTAAGTCCATACAATCCAAACTAGTGGACCTAGAGGCACGTAGCAGACGAAATAACTTGATAATCAGGGGCTTAAATGAGAAATACGAGCATAGTCAGCTTATGGAGGTAGCAACACAAATATTTAAGAACTTATGTAAAGATACTGACCCTGTACATAACTTTAGTATTGAGAGGGCCCACAGAGCGCTTCAGAGCCAGCAAGCAGCCTCCGCACCAAGACCAGTCTACATTAAAATGCTTCACTTTCAAGACGTACAACTTATTCTGTCAACCTTTAAAAAAAACAAGAGATTTACATGGAATAACCAACAGCTAATATTTACGCAGGATCTTCCATTTGAAATCCGAGAGATGCGACGCAAACTTGCTCCGTACTGCGCTGATCTTATACAAAAGAAAATTAAATTCCAAATGAAGTTTCCCTCAACATTGTCCTTCACACACCAAGAGTTTAAGCTATCGGTCTCATCCCCGAACGAAGCTAGAGCAGTGTTCCTCAAATATTTTGGATCAGACCCCTCCAACTAGCTATACATTGCCAAACAAGCAATATATACTTGCAAATCAAGCCCTTGATACTTTACAGTAAATAATACGCACCTTGCAAGGTGAAAAATGTAGGCTGAAAATAAATCTTTCTTTATATTGTCTGGATGTGCTGATTTAATCCTCAGGAACCATGTTTACATGACTAGCAGTTGAAAATAGGCTTCTTGAAGGTGACACACAGGTAGCACTAATTGGTGCACGTACAGGAAGAGCCTCGCGTTTCCGCTGGACTTACAGGCTTGCACTGGATTTGATCTGCGAACCTAGACCGGGCTATAGCAGGGCATTCATCTTCCCCTTTACGGAAATCATCGGTCATGGAGTCGCTATACATATACGCTCATTTCATGCCTGCTTCTTATATGTGTTGACCTATTAAGAACTTAATAGGCTGTTAACACTGTTCGTTGTTTTATCATTCTTATGGATACTTATTATTGTCTGAGATCCCCGATGAAGAGATCCGGGTATGGTATACCAAATTCCAAACACAATATTGCTCGTTCCTGAACAGAATATATTATACTTGCTGTTTTGACTAATTGCATATAATTAAGATACAATTATTGCAACTTTATGCTAAGTAGTAATACTTTTGCATCATTTTACTGGAAAGTATTTTTTCTACTTTTTTATTCTTTTACTCTGCAAATATAAGCCTTTTAACTATAGTTTTGTCATAAGACATGTCATAGCAATTTGTGATTTGGATTACATTGGTACTGCACACATATCTACATGCGCGAACATCCACATGGCATAGTCATTGTGGGCAACTTGACACCATTACTGTACATGTCCACCATTGCATATCACTACTTGCGTTAGCTTTCCTCCTGTGCTACCCATGTATGCGGCTATCTGTTGACAACCTTACCACCGGCATGCAATTACATGCAGCTGTTATACTTTGGTATGTACTATGGGTGCAGATAACAATTCAGGACATTCATACAGTTACTGCAGCAGGCATGCTGGGATAAACACACAGTCATAGCAGCACACTGTACTGTTACCAACATGATACTAATACACTTTTATGTAGTCACCCTGTGCATCAGCAACGTGTTTACCTGTTCCCGCAATGATGTTGGAGATTGCAGAAGGTGGCACAGTGTCATCATATGCACAGGGTGTGGATTAGGTATGCCTGAGTCAGCCACTGATACCACCAATTGACATGAGTGTGTATGTGTGTTGGTGAGGGGTAGCAGTACAGGGTGGGGCAGTGTTGGTGCAGTGTGTGTATGTATGTGGCCGCCCTAGGTGTTAACATTTCACATGTGTATATGCACGCACACAGTTCCACCTCATGGCTGCCATATACAGGGATTTGTGGACAACCACAGACTGCACCTGGCAGGCCATACAGATCAGTGTCTGTGTGCATGGACACGGTACCTGTGCCTGGCAGGGGTGCTACGGACCGTATCAAGTACTAAGCCAGACTGGATACTGTCATCAGAAGCGGGAGTGTATTGAATGGACACAAGTCCCTGTTGGGACTGTCCAGAGCCACGTGCATGTGGTCTCCTGGGGCGTTCCGATGACAGCACAGACCCAGCATTGCTGGGGCTGCTGCTGGCACTATGGGGGCGTGCGCAAGCCTGTTGTCATCCGCGCCGACTGCCAGCTGCTGCTGCTGCCGGTATACGGCCATGTTGATGCCGCAAATGCCCACTATTGCCCTGGCTCATGGACATCTGGCTGTGGAACTGCTACAATATGTCCCCACAATGTCTGTCTATGACATTGGTGAAGTTACAGATAGCATCCGCAATGTCACGCATACTGTCTGTCATGGCTGTGCGACATGCTCTCAGCTCCCTCAGACCCTGTCTGGTGTACCTTTCCATACATGACTGTGCCTGCATGACAGTCCGAAACATAGTGGAGGTTGACAGACCTCTTTGGGCACGTCGGCCAGAGGCAGTACACCCACAGATGCTCCCACAAGAACCCATGGGCAACTGTCTGTGTGGTACCATCGGAGGACCCTGCCCATGGCTGCTGTGTGTGGATGCATGTGCCACAGGTACCACATTACCCTGGTCTATGCCCACTGTATCCTGTCCATCACCTAGGTACAATGGTGACAAAGGATGTACTGGCAGGATGACTGTGCGCAATGATGGGGTTGACAGCTGTGTACTGTCAATTGGCTGACCAATGGCAGACCCTGACACACCTTCCTGTACCATTACACAAATATCATCATTACCAGTAGCCGTGGCACAGGATTCAGGTTCCCTGCTGCAGGTCACCAGAGCAGCTCCAGAACCTGTGGGAGGAAGACAGGAAACACAGTTTACAGTCTCCAGACATTGTTACCAGTGATGCACTTCTACACACATGCACACATGGACACATGCACACATGTACACGTGGACACAGGCACACATGCACACACGGACACAGGCACACATGCAGACATGCACACGTGGTTACATGCACACAGGCACACATGCACACATGCACACAGGCACACATGCACACATGCACACGTGGACACATGCACACATGGACACATGCACCCATGCACACATGCACACGTGGACACATGCACACATGGACACATGCACACATGCACACGTGGTCACATGCACACATGGGCACATGCACACATGCACACATGGTCATGTGTACACATGCACACATGCACACATGCACACGTGGACACAGGCACACATGCACACATGCACACGTGGACACAGGCACACATGCACACATGCACATGTGGACACAGGCACACCTGCACACCTGCACACATGCACACATGGGCACAGGCACACCTGCACACCCCGCAGTATACACACAGAGCACTACTGAGTTACACTACTGTTACTAGCATTATCAGGACTATTATAGGTTATGTTAAACACACTCAACAGCATGGATGGCCTACCTTGCTGTAACTCCGGAGGGACCTGCAGAAATGATGAGATTAATGTCAGTGGGCACAACTGTGCCATTGATATTGCATATGATACAGTGTACAGAACAGTCAAGTGTACATATGGCATATTACCTGCACGCTCCATGTCGTGCTGCTGTGTGGAACCAGCCTCCATCATAATGCAGGTGTACTGCTGTTGGTTTTCCGGGGCTGGAGGCACAACACTTAGGAGTAGCCCCTCCAGTCTAGTGAGCGGGGATGTGTGGCCACCCCACCTCCTGTGGCAACCTGTTGCCTGTGGATATCTGATGCACGCTGATGGACACTTCGGATTAAATCACTGCAGTGATGTCGTACCTGCTCATATGTCCTGTTATGTGTGCCAATATCATTTACCCTAGGGACAAGGTCTTGCCACAGTGCAGCCCTCTCCTGCTGATTCTGACTGGTGCGGGAAAACAGGATGTCATACTCCCGCACCAGGCTCTGGTGGATCTCCTCGTCTTCCGCCACAGAGTAGGCGGGGTTACGCTGATGCAATATCTCCCTGGAAGAGAACACAAACAGGATATCAGCAGACCATGTCAGCAATATATGCCACACATACTATACATGATACTCATGTGTAGTGATATACTACTACTCCCATATGTTGCATGTGTGTGTCGTGGTGGATACACAGGTACATGGCCAGATATCAGTGCTCAGCCAACACCTGTGCAACAATACCTGCCACACTCCACACAACATAGTAGCATGCCCCATCGGTCAGCACACACTGACAGGTGCAATGCACAACCTCACTCTGGGGGTTCATCCCAAGATACTGTATGTGGGACACCGTCCACTACGGTGATGTGGACAGAAGTTACTCGGCCTGGATATACATATCCCACCACCACCACCAGCACAGTAGACTATTTTGATATGTATGTGATTAGACAGTTATTCACTTGCTGGGACTGAGATGGTATCCATGCAGCACACTGGGCCAGTGGAAGCCACAAGCCACACTGCTGACCCCTTTGCAAATGCTTACCACGGACATGCCACAGATTGCATGGAACTTGCACACACATTTCTAACCCAGACCCTATGCACAAAGGTTAGGCATCCTGTCTGGTGGACCCCAGACAGAGGCAGATTGTATAATAATAGCAGGAGGCTACTGCAGGACAGAGCACATTCACATTAAGGGAAGGCATTTGTGGTCAGCACTGGTACTACGCTACGGTCCATCATAACAATGGCCACAGCCTACTCTGGGAGGGAAATGGACACAAACACTATGGATGACTACAAGGCCTTCTTCATTTATGTTACACATATGGACCACATGCCTCAGATATGCTCTGTGTTAATACACACCTACTTAACATTCACCAAACACACGGATATTGGCAACAATCTTGCAGACATGTTCGGTGCACGTATCCCCCCTCCTTCTCCCCCACCAGTTGAAATATTTATCACAGCTTGATGTAACCTCCCTATCATCTCACATGTCCAGGTGAGGGCCGCCCTCAACAGAGAAGAACAGACAGCATCACTGTGACCTCATGGTATCCCTGGATGTGTGCTACCTGCACTCTGAGAGGACATACAACCGCATATAACATTGATAATTTATCTTGGCCATACTACAGGATATGTACCTGGACAGTGGCATACAGCAACAGTGGTCCCACACCACTAAGGGAGCACCTCGACTGACCCTGGGAACTACCACATCATATGCATAACCGGCCTGGTCTGCTAAGCTATGGAATTATGCAGTATGGGATGCATATGCAGTGATATCGGGTACCTGCAGACACTTGTTCCCAGCCAGTGTGCCTTTGTGATGGGCTGATCCTGCCTTTTGAACCTGGCTGACCTTTCAAAGCAGTCACTACAGCCATTGCTGGGGTAACGCACAGACAACTGTTTCCAGGATCATGGCCTAAGACTGATTGACATGTAATGTATAGTCATCCCATTTTGGTGGAACTACGTACACACAACATATCACATGGACATACCTATGGATACAGACCTATGACACATTTGGAGGGTTCCCAGTATGCACACTATTAACCTGCTACTTTGAATTACCTGTGTTTGTCGCAGCTGGTTGCTTTACCACTGATTCTGCTTGCTGCTGCTACTGTCACTGCTGACAGCTTCGGGTGACAGAGTCACAGTGCATAATTTTTTTTTTTTTTTTTTTGCTCTCTCTCTCTCTCACTTCTCGCTCTCCCTCTGTCTGCTTCCAGACAGTGCAATGAATGTATTGTATGTGTGGAGTGTTAGCACTGGCAACCTGTTAACATCAAAAATCTGGACAAAGGCCCATGAAAAATAGGTACAAATCTGTACGCTGATTAACATAATTTGCATACATAATTATGTAACCACGCCCACTCCAATGGAATTGTGGGATTCCACAATTCAAATGCAAACTGAAGAACAGACCATGATAATATGGCCCCAGAGTCCCCTGCAGCCATTCCAATGTCTTGTTACTTGGCTGTTTTGCCTCATTTACCATAAACACTAATGTGCATATTGCTTTACTTCTACAATGATTTGGATTTTTTCATTTAAAACATGTTTTACATTTTGTAGCACAAAAACTAACAGACATCTGCTAAAGAAATACAGTCTCACAATGAAAATAGACAGTATTAAAACTACTCTGTCCTTGAAACTCACATTCATTGAATCCCACATTCAAAAAAATATCATCTAGACAGTGGTGGATAAAGATTATCTTTGGGCTGTTTTCAAGTCACCGGCCCCTTGCACACGAAACATGCATGTGTTCTTTGATACACCTTCCTGACTATAAAATTTTATTCCTTGTATAATACAGCACACTTGTTGCTGCATTTTAAATTTATTGTTTTGAACATTTTTCCAGTAAGCAATGAAACAAAATGCATGAACCAATAATGACAAAACTGCCCAATTCAGAACATTTCCATCTTAAAAGTCTACTCAGACTTCTACAATCCACCAGTATCAGTAAATATATGCACAATCTCTGCAGAAGTAAAAATCATCTAAATAATTCCAAATTAAAGAGATCTGTAGCTATTGAAGAGGTTGCTGCTAGCAAACAACTTTACAGGTCCTTATGTTGCATTTGTATAATGTGAGGAAGCCAGAGCACCCAGAGGAACACAGGGAGAACATGCAGACTCACACAGAAGGCATTTCAGCTGAGAATCGAACCAGAGAACCGCTCACTGTGAGGCAACAACACTACTACTGCACAATCCAGATTTTAAGAGGAACATACCAAAAGTATGAGCCAAGCATTTCAAACACACACACACACACACACACACACACACACACACACACACACACACACACACACACACACACACACACACACACACAAACACACACAGTCCTCATGTTATGCATGTCAGGAATCTCTATACTCTACTAAATAAATCCATACATTGACTACAGACCAACAACAGTAGTCAGGAAATACTTCTCTGCAGCATAAGTAAAGGTATATCGTCCAAATCAGAAAAGTTCTCTTAGATATTGTGTCCTGATCAAAGCAATTATTGAAAGTAAGGCCCCATGTATCTATAAAAACACATCATATAGTTATAAAAACACCAGATGTTGCTAACTAAAAAGTCACTAGACCATCAGTTACTAAGACAGGCTTGAAGATCTATTCTTATACTTTGTCTCATATAGACTGCTGCACAATCTATTTTTACTTTCTAGTGTTATAAATGAATCAACACTCCATGTTCTCCTATACATTCATAAAACAAATTGTTACTGAAACAATCAAACAAAATACTTGAGTTTCCATCTGCAAACAAGTAAAACACACACATATATATATATATATATATATATATATATACATATATATATATATATATATATATATATATATATATATATATATATATATATATACATATATATATATATATATATATATATATATATATATATATATATATATATATATATATATATATATTTATATCCTGTCTGTGTTCTGCCGGAATGGCAGAGACACGTTACACCCACCATACACAGAACACACTCTACACATAGATTTACTTGCCAGGGCACTTAACTGTCTGCAATCTTCCCAAATCCCAAAGACCTCCCAGACATTCCACCTGCAAATACTCTTTACCGCAAACCCAGAAGCACTCAGTAGAAACACGACGACCTATCACTGCACATACAGCCATTCCCAGAAGAGCCACAACTACTAAGCCACGAAGGCAAACCAATGCACTACTCGGGACTCTATTCATATGGAACTGCATCAAATTACATACAGATGCCTCACTCACAAGGCTGAAAAATGAGAAAATAATGGTCCAATGCTTATCAGGGGCCAAGCTCTGCCAAGTTACATATCACTCAAGTCATTGCACCAGCGATACCAATATGATCAGTCATAAAAGACCTAAGATATATCACCCTAGAGTCATAAATGAAATCCACACACCTACCTTAGCGTAAGTCCGATGATGATATCCACACACCCTAGTCCCTACCTTACGCTACTGGCTCTGCATGGCAAAATTGTTCTGCCCGAACGGCAGAAAGTAAAGAATGGCTTCTGCATGACAATTGGCAAAATTGTTCTGCCCAAATGGAAGAACGTAAAATACATCCTGTCTGTGTTCTGCCCGAATGGCAGAAATTAAAGTAGTACATCCACAAGCTTCTGCATGGCAATTGTGCGCAAACGACAGAAAGTAAAGAAAAGTAAAGTAAATCCCGAGTCCGACCAGAATGGCTTCTTATGCATAGCAAATTTGTTCTGCTTGCTCTGTCCGAACGGCAGAAAGTAAAGTACCTCCTTGTCTGTGTTCTGCCTGACCGGCAGAAAGTAAAGTAAATCCTGTGAAAAGAAAGTAAGCATGGTAGCTTAGGAAATAACGGCAGCAGTCCTATTCAAAGATATGTGGCATGCTGACAGAGCTGACTTCATTGCGCACGTGATGACGTCACTCCCAAAAGCGCGGAAATTTAAAAAAAGATCCGAAAAATCGGAAATAATGGGGTGCCACTCGGGTATCGTGGCACCCCATTATTGGGACCCCAAAACTCGGTAAAAACCGAGTTATTCGGGACAGTTGAGAGGTCTGGCACTGGATGCTTTTGTAGGTATCTGCATAGGTCCATGTGATGGCCTCTGCACCAATTGTAAGCCAGCATTTGCTAATTGCATACAGCCAGTTGTGTACTGATTGCAGTTCTCACTGTGATTTCAAGTCAGTGCTATAAAAGGGTATGTGGGATAGGCGTTGCCCTTTCAGATTGTAAGGGCGGGGACCATGTTGGTATGCTGTGGACAGTGTTCTGTGAGTGTAAAGGTTAGTATCTTTCTCATGATTCAGGCTGTGTTGTATATTCACATTTCTCCATTCCTCTCTCATGTTCCGTGTAGCAAGTGTGTATGCACAATGACTCCTACAACTATATATAGATATATATTTATATATATATATATATATGTACATATACATACATTTATATATGTACTTTAACTGACATTATTATCTACAAGCTACCAACTAGCATGGCTGTTTCTGTTCACACACTACTATTATGGAAATCCAGTAGTTTTGACAGTAATTCTAAATGACATGCTTTGTGTACTACACATCCTATATTCCCTTTACATTCATCCCTACTATTACATGTTATATTTATTTTAGCACAATGTTCTTGTATAAGAGTCATGGCTTAGTGGTAGGTCATACAGACTAGTGTTTCCTGGGTTCGGGACTGACAGTGGGAATTTATTTTGCTTTTGAACTGAGTACAGGACCTGTCAATCAAAGTGACTAAGGCACTTTTAAGCAGTTGTAACCGGGTTAGCACTGGTTTGCGCGGAGCTCACGTATGTGCACTGGCGGTTAGCTCCGCGCACACACGAGCACACCCGCTTACAACCGCTTAACAGTGCTTACTCTGGTGCACACCCGCGCTATTTTTTTTGAAAGAAAAGCAAATGGGGAGAAAGGAAAGTGGTGAAAAAGGGGTCACAAAGAGGGTAAGACTGTAGGAAAACAAGCTTGGGATTTGCAGGAGGGATGTAGGTAAGGCCCATAGCTGCCCATTTCTTTATCAGCAACAGCTGTGCATATGTATGTAATTTGGTGTAACATTTGAAACCTTCCACCTCTGAGAGAGGTGTCAGGACAACAATAATACTTGTTGTACAGCCAATTGTAATTGATAGTTTCCATGTCCAGCAGACATGTGCGGAATGGGCAGCTATGTATGGGCGTAATTTTTTGTGGGTACAGAGTGCCCTTTTTTTTTCAGGTGAGAGTGGTATGTCAGGTGAAGGAAGTCGGTACAGCTGGGGAGGTAGGTTGGGTGGGTAAACAGACAAGACAAACAAGACGCATACAGGGGCGGTGTATGACACGTGTGGGGGGGTTACACAATTGACGGGGACGGAGGTTTGGATATCCAGAGCCCATGAGCCCACAGATGGCAACAGTGGAACTGATATCCCCACCCATAGGCAGTTGCCACTGTTCCTTCACTGCCCAGAATGGGGCTGTGCTGGGGGCTGTGTAGGCCAGGCAACAGGCATGCCTGTTAGTTGCACCACCCATGCCTCAAGCTGGCGTAGGGGCTCAAGAACAGAGTCCCGAATCTCCCTACGCACCACAGTCCGGACGCTACGGAGGGTGAGTGGTGGTTCTCCTCCGGCCACACTTGCAGAGGGGGGGGGGTGAGTCCCATCCCCTGCAGTGCTTCCACCCACAGGTGGCACAGGGCCACCGGAGGAGGGTCCGGACTTCGCACTAGTGCCAGGTGCACTTGCCAGCTGAGGTGGGAGAGGTGGGTCCGCTGGAACCCGCCTTCCCTGTCGTCCTATGTTTTGCATTATGTCATGACAGTTTGGGTTAGTGACATATAATACCATTCACAATTAGTTGTAACAGCATGCATTAGTATTCCCATTAACCAAACACCCAGATATTCACACCATTGAACAGCATGCATAACACATGCATAATTTGACCGGAAATACACAGTCCAACAACATGCAGGGTTAATTGATGGCAACAGGTCATCAGGTTTGGATGTATGAACAGGGCAGATGCATCAACGGACATGCAAATATATATGACCCAACAGGACAAACGTCCAGAGGTGTCAATTGGGATTGCACATACCATTTTCACGTGGAATGGGTTATATGTGGTTATAGGGTGGGGTAAAGAAAATAATATTAACACCTTCGAATACCAATACATATGCTGTACATTTCTAATAGCTACAGTTATATACACACTACTGTTCTAACTACAGTTTCCTATATGATAACTATTTCAACTTGGTGATAGGACTGTTACTGCAACATTAATATCCATTTTATTGTTCTTCATACACATTCATATCTAGCTTTGTTCAGCTACATCATCCTGCTACATTTGCTTTATATAGCTGTAGACAATTGTGGATGTTTGGTATATCAGACAATCATCCTATCTGCATAAGTTAAAGGAAATGCATGGTTCATTAAGTAGAGCCTGACACAGACTTTTAGAGATTTTGCTAACATCTGAAGCCATACTTCATTTTGCACTTGCACTGCTTATTTCTTTATACTGTGAAAGTTTCTGTACTATTTACTGTTTTTTGCACTTCTTTAAAGTTTAAAGTTGCATTTTCAAACTGCTGAAAGAGTTGCTTTTCTGCTGTAAAATACGTTGATTCTAGTGTTTCTTAGTATTAGGCATCTATTTGTAGTTCTGTAACACTTGGGCTCCAAACCAGTCATTCTACATTGAGTGTCAAAATCTGCAGTCTAGTGGCAGGATTGCACAGCAGCAGTTACTGTTACCAGAACTTGGAATTTCATTTTAAAAAATACTTTGAGACTTTATCTCAGACCTACGTAACTCACAAGGCAACTAGTTTGCATGGTGAGCAGCATTTAAAATTTAGTTAATACTACTTTGGTTTACATTACCATATTATACCACCCTGGCTATTGTTGCTCAGAAAGCATCTGGTTTGGGTGCTGGGCAGCTCCGCTTGTTAGGTTAGCTGTAGATTACATCAAATAAGCACACTTCCCTTGTCTGGTAACTAACAGTCACCACTACTGTCTCTTGTGAGAACACATTACAACCTGCAACCATGGATGGGCACTTTCCTGCTATCTCTGCATACAGCTTGATGGACATGGGCATTCTGGGACAATGTAACAATTGCCTTATATACACTGGCAACCACTTAATTCTCATATAGACAAATACAGTGTGTGAGAGATGTAGTCATGCACTGAAACTGGAGGCTAGACTCTCACATACAGACACAAAAAGCAATAAACAGGTTGTCCATGACACACACACACGTATCACTCACCGCACCCACAAAGGACTACACACATAACCCACATATACAGAGGTGGTCACATATAAACCTCCAAGTCCTCTCAGGCATAGCCTTAGAAACTCTGCATGCAAACAAACATGACAACTAACATCACAACACATACAGCCATATCTCATTGTGTCTCACCTGCTAAAACCATAAGGTAAAACACTTCACAACCCAATATTCTGGTCAGAGGAGACTCCAATAGGAGATACCCTAATGTCCCTCTTACCAGGCTGGATAAGGAGAAGGTTACAGTTAGTTGCTTATCAGGGGCAGAATCCACCAGATCACTCAAGCACTCAGGTCACTTACCCCTAAGTACTAGTGTGACTCAATCATAGTCCATGTGGGCAAGATTAACCTGAAATGTACCTACTTGGACTATATGAAGAGAAACATAATTCAACCTTCAGAACATGAGCCACAGGCAGGTATGAGGCTAGCACTGAGCAGCATTCTACTGTTTCTATAGATGATGCCACAATACCAGCAGAAAATGATCAACTTTAACAACTGGCTTAGCTACTGGTGTCATTCTAAAGGAGTCCAATACTTGTCAGCCTGGGATGACATGCTTGACAAGCCACACTGCTTTGCCAGGGATGGTCTTCACCTGTCACCTTTAGGCTTTATGATATTAGCCAAAACATTATCCACCCTATAGTGCCTTTTTTAGGCATTGCCAAACTGACAAACCCTCCAACATAACAAAAGCTACTCAGGACAAGCTAAAGGTGTTACTGCTCAATGCTAGGAGTCTCAACAAATACTGCACTCTCTGGAAGCTCTCTTCACCCTGGAGTATGCTTACATCTGTGCAGTTACTGAAACATTGTTCAAAAGCCATGCAGACCTCTCCAGTAGTGCATGGCTATAATTCCTTCCATACTCTCTGACCACCCACTGAACATGAAAGAGCAAAAGGCAGATGTGTATCTATCTACATAAAAGATAAGCACACCTCAAGTCTGGTTAAACAATATGATATGCTTGAGCTACTCCATGTCCAACTAATCATGAGAAAAATCCATTACCATATTCTTGCTAGCTACATGTTCCCTACCATGTACCAGGAAACTCATATATCATACCTGAAGTTAATAGAATCACTCACCATTCAGTCCATTGCCATAATCAGGGGTGATTTTAACTACCCTTCCATGAATTGGGAGGCATACATGACCACTAACATGCTGGCACAAAGATTTCTTAACCTTCTAGATTCAAATGCCTTGGAGCAGCTAGTCTGCACTCAAACTAGGGGAACAAATATCCTAGATGTGGTACTCACAAATGTGGGAGAGTGCTGCACAGACCCCCCCCCCCGTGTGATGTCCTCACTGGTAAGATCAGAATACAAAGCAGTCTCCCTTGAAATGAAAGTAAAACTAGTCCCCTTACCTAACCCTAAAAACGTTAAGAACTTCTCTAAGGTACATTATCCCCTATTAAGGGACAGCATAACTATTTTCCAAGCTTCCCCAAATCCAGAAAACACAAAACCCTATGCAGATGCATTCAGAAAAGCAATGTATGACTATGTAAACAACTGCTTGAAACAGCAGTACCAGACTGAAGTAAATCCATGTCAAACTGCAAAAACAAGCCACCCTGGTCCATCCCTGGCATTAATAAGTTGTACAACAAAAGAAAGAAAATCCTGTTGAGAAGTAAGAGGGAATGTGCATAACAGAGTAAAAAGTCCCTCATTAGTCTAAACAAGTGAATCAGGGAACTAGTAAAGTTTCTGAAAGCAGACCTTTAGGTAAAAATAGCCTCCAAAGCTAAGGATAACCATAAGGTATTTTTCAGTTATGTACAATATTAAGGGCAACACCCAGCATTGTGCAGAATTTGTTGTAAATGACATCACCTATACTCAGCCAGATGATACAGCAAATCTGCTGGCCAACAATTCAGCTCATATTTTACCTCATCATCACTCCAAGTTTCCCCCCATGAAATAGCTTCCACCACCCCACCACTAATTATCACTAAAGAACAGGTTGCCACTATGGTCTCTAAAGGTAAAAGCACATCTTCAGTGGGGCTTAATGATATACCAGGTTGCTTAAATCAGGACTTATGAGACCCATTAGGGTCTCTATTTAACCACAGCCTCTGGAATGGCTTTGTCCTGATAGAGTGGGGGACAGCAACAGTCATCCCTCTCCATAAATGATGACCAGCTACTAACCCAGGAAACTACAGACTCATAAGTTTGACTAGTCTTGTATGCAAGGCCATGGAAAGAATAAACATGTACCTGATAAATAATAACATGGGAAACCTTCAGTCACTAGATCTGACTCAATTCAGCTTTGTCAAGGGCAGGTCATGCCTACTGAAGCTGGTGGATTTCTCTGGGAAAGTCACTAAAGCCATGGATGAGGGTAAAACAGTACATACTGCCTACCTCAACCTGGCCAACACATTTGACATAATTCCTCACTCAGGTATTATAAATATACTCACAAAACTGGGCATAAATCCCTACATCACCAGATGGATATCCAATTGACTCAAAAACAGGATACATGTGGTTAGAGAGGGTGAATCCAGATCCAGCAAGAGCCCAGTTACTAATGGTGTGCAACAAGGCTCAATGCTGGGACAACTCTTGTTTGGAATATACTTCTCTGAAGTCAAGGGTAATGTGGAAGGCCTATGGATGAAAAGTTTGCAAAAGACTGCAAGCTGGAGGTAAATTGAATCCCCCAGTGATGTAGAGATCCTTTAAGAGGGTCTAGATAAGACAAATGATTGGCATCAGAATCATGGCCTAAAGCTAACTTTGAAAAAAAAATGCATTATCATACCCCTTAGGAAGTCAAATATCCCTGCAAATTACAGCATCAATAGCATGCCCTAAGAGAAGAGTCAGAGCCTGAGGTGAGAGATCTAGGTACACAGATAGATAGATAGCCTGAACATTGATCACCATGTGTCCACAGTAGTGAAGATGTCCTTCTATGTGGCACAACTTATAAGTTAAGATATGGCATCCAGATCCAAGGAAATTATAATCCAACTGAACTCAGACTTCATTAGACCAATAATCGAGTACAATCCTCCATTTGGCATTTACATGGCTAGACACTTACAGTAGTTGGAGTAACCTTAGAGGTTCCTCACAAAGAAAATGCAAGTTATAAACAACTTGTCTTAGGTAGACAGATCAAAAGCCCTATCCCTTTACTGTGTCTCTTACCAAGTATTAAGTGGTGACCTTATGCCTGACCTACAAGGCACTCACAAATCCAGCTTTGATGGAGTTGCAACACATCCATAAGTCAAACAGCACAAGGGTCACCAGATCTGGGGATCTAAACTTAGTCATCGACTCAAACAAAACATGCTGGAGAGACAGATATGTGTCTCAGAGATCGGCCCTTCTTTGGGACAGGCTTCCTATTCACATTAAGCAGAGCCGTTACCTGGCCCTCTTCCAATGCAGTTTGGATCAATGGACAGAGAATAGCAAATTCATACCTGGGGCAGTGACTATGTTCCTTATGGGCATGGAAATTCTGTAAGATACTCACGGCATAAGCACAGATCCATGCCATCTTCTTGTCCCTAGGGGCCATATAGTGGGTAAAATTGGAGATATATTAGCTAGGCTTGTAAAGGCTCTTAAGCCATTAGCCTTGTAATCTCCTATGAATCTATGAGTATACAAATTTAATGTACTCTGTTTTGTAGGCTTCTACTGTGAAAAGAGGCTCCATGGCAGAAGTGGAAAAGTTTGGTGAGAGGCACATGACCTGAACCAAAGTTACAGAAATGCATGATGTGGAAAGGGAGTCCACAGCAAAAGTGAAAGGGTTCAGGAAGAGCATATAATTATATATAAAAAACAAAATAATAACCCACGAGAAGCAACAATATTTTTGTTGTAGAACACTGTCACAAAGTTCAAAATGTTAAAATATATCACAGCTCACAATAAAATCAGAGATTTGTGCAAATAAATGAGAGGCACCAACAACATAAAAACTATTCTAAGAATAGCTCTCTTTCAAAGTGAAAGGCTGTTGAAATAATCTGAGAAATAAGGTTGGCTCAGCTAAGGCACAGGAACCAAATGAACCAGGGCAAACTAAAACAAAGAATGCAATAAAACAAAAGCAGATTGAAATAAATAATTAAAAAAGGCAAAGGTAAACTGAAATAAAGAATACAGCAAAGGCAGCAGCAAACTGAAGCACTAAAGGCTCATTAGAAGAGTGAAAGTGTTGCCTTAGGTTATGCAAGAAGATAAACTGGATAACAAAACCATGCAAGAGAGTCCAAATTGTCAACCAGAAATTTCTTCAGTACTAGTCCGCAAAAGAGAAAAATCCCAGTGAGTAAAAGTGTAAAAGCAATGAAAAGCCAAAAAAAATACTTTATTTTAATGTTCAGTGGTGACAAAGAAAGACCTTTTAGTTTCATAGGTAAACACTAGGAAATCTACCTACCACTATGAGTTTACCCAGTAAACTATATTTAGTGGCTTCCTCCTGACTCAGTGAGGGTAACACATGATATCCCAGGGGACAATTTGAAGCTACGTATCCAATTATTTAGGAATACCTTGAAGGTGGCAAGAGTTTCATGAAGGTTTCGCTCCTTTAATCAGGTATTTGAAGAAATATTTGCTCTGCAATGAACAAGTCAAGGATAGTCAGATATTTTGTAGCTTAAAAGGTTATACACAGCTCACCATGGAGAAGTATATGAGAGACCAGTTACAAAGAATGGGCTGGCCATCTGTCTGAATAACAGAATCTTTACATCATGGATCTGTTTTAAGTTAGAAATATTTAACATCTCTCAAGATAAGAAACACTGTTAGACAAATACATACCAAAAGGATCATTATATTAAATAATGGGTCTGATGACATATGAGTAAAAAGGAATTAAGATTTCTTGACAAGATACCTTTGAAAATTAGGTGAGACAGACAGAAGGCTTTCTGAACTATTGTGGATCATGTTGGCCAAAGACTATAGGATGTGATATGTAAGTGTTTTGTTTACCAAGTGAACTAGACATTTTTTTGCATTTAATATGAGGCTATTGTCCTTGTACCAATTTTTAACATAGTCAATGTCATACTGAAGCAACTTAGCCCTGAATAAGAAAGTATAGTTGTGTAAAATCTTATCATAACAGTAGATGTCCTTTCCTTCATTGTTGCAGAATTGTTAACTGTTGGAATTCCTTGCCGTAGCAGCTAGAGGTCCACCCAGTAGGAATGCCCGTCAAAGGAAAACCAAGAGGTAACCAGTACATCCAGAAGGGAAATTAACCAGGGGGAGGAGGGAGGGAGTGAACACTGCAACAGTGAAGGAGAGGAAATCTACTGTTATGGTAAGATTTTACACAACTGTACTATGTCCTTCTGTTCACTAGTTGCAGTATTCTTAACCTTTGGGAGAGTGCCAAAGCTCAAGAAGAAACCTGGGGAGGAGGAAGGACCAGCACAGCCCTCTAGCAAGTCATGAAGGATGGCCTAGCAAAACCAACTCTAGCTCTGAAGATGCCACCCAACTTGTAGTGCTTGGTAAATGTATGCACAGAAGCCCAGGTAGCTGCTTCAAGAATAGAGTTAGTATCTAACTCCTTGGAAAAAAATCACCAGAAGAAGCCACAGCTCTAGCAGAATAAGCCTTTACTGAAGAAAGAAAGCTCTTACCATGAAAAGTATAATAAAAAGAAATAGCCTTAATGATCCAAGAAGAAATAGCATGTTTGGATACAGCCAAACATGGGGACCTAGGATGAAAGGAAACAAACAACTGATCAGATTTTCTAATAGACTTAGTTTTATCCAAATAAAATCGGAATTGTCTATGCACATCCAAAGTATACAGTACCCTTTCACTGGCAGACTGAGGAGAGGGGGAAGAGGTATGTAAATTAATAGACTGATTAAGTGACAACTCATTAATCACCTTGGGCATAAAGGAAGGATTAATATGCAAGGATACCCTGTCCTTGTGAAACACCAAAAAAGGAGGACAAGCCATAAGCGCTTGAAGCAAAGACACCCAACTGGCAGAAGTAATGGCCAACAAAAGAACAGTCTTCCAAGACCAATGTTGCAAGGAAGCTGGAGCAGCAGGCTCAAAAGGAGCCTGACTAAACTTCTGCAAAACAAAATTAAGATCCCAGGAAGGAGGAACAGGCTTCCTGGGAGGCCTAATATGAAGGATGCCTTTAAGGAACTGTTTAGTATTAAATCTACAAGCTAAATGAGGAGATAAAGACAGACAAGCAGAGATAATAGATAGGTGGGCCTTAATAAAAGAATAGGCTAAACCAGCACTGAGCAACTCACACAAATAAGAGAGAACCAAAGGAACATCCACAGTAAGTGGGTCCAGGTTACGAGAGAGCACCAAAAAGAAAACCTATTCCATTTGGATAAGTAGAATTTCCTAATATTAGGTTTCTGCCCTCCTGCAGGACCCTAAACATGTTTTCTGAAAAAAGGTGTTTATGTGGAATCAAAATCCTATCACCAACAGTGTCAATTGAAGAGTGGACAGATGGGGATGGATGAGAGATGCCTGTCTTATGTAAGTAGGTCCACTCTGTGAGGTAACTTGTGATGACTGCCCTTGGCTAAATGCAGAAGAAGAGGGAGCCAATGCTGTCTTGGCCAAAAGGGAGTCACCAACACAATTTTGGGAGTGTCCTGTTGAATTGTGAACAGGACTTTTGGAATGAGAGGAAGGGGGGAGGAATGCATAAAGAAACACCCCCTTCCAAGTAAAAGAGAGGGTGTCCACCTTCCACACCAGAGGACCTGGCACTTTGGCACAAACTAGAGGAAGTTGTCTGTTCAGAGGGAAAGGAAATAGACCTACTTGAGGAGTACCTCACTGGTGGACAATGTCCAGAAACACATTCCTGTGAAGCATCCATTCATGGGATTGAGTTAAGGACCTACTCATAGTGTCTGCCACAATGTTTTGACATGAGGGAATGTAAACTGCCTGAACAGTCACTTGATACTGGACAGCAAGATTCCATACTAGGAGTGCCAACCAGCAACAAAGTAAGATATTGTTCCCCCTGTTTGTTTATGTACCAGATCACTGTGGTGCTGTCTGTAAATACCTTGGGAGAAAAGAGGATGAAAATCCTGAAGAGCCAGCATAAGCACTCTCATCTTTTTGATACTTATGTACTTCTTCTGCCGAAGACCCCAATGTACCTTTAGGGAGCCAAAAGCTGCTTCCCATCCCATGTCTGAAGCACCTGTGAACAGTTCCTGAGAAGGTAGAGGGGGGTGAAAAGGGAGCCTTGGATTTAGAGACAACTGCTGTATCTACCAGAAAGGTTTCTTCTTAAGACAAGGAAGAAGAGGAAGTACAAAGTCTAAAAGATGTGCATGTTGAAGACAGAATGACTTCAGAAACCACTGAAAGCTTCTCATGTAGAGTTTGGCCAGATGGTGCATAGAGATGGTAGATGCCATGAATCCCAGAGCTCTCAGAAACTGCCTGGTTGTAATGGAGGCCAGATGAATGATAGAGGAGGCAGAGATGCCAGGATAGGCACCGTCTGAATCCTGTAACCCAGGAAAAAACATTATCCTGAGAAGGAGTCAGAGAAGAGTTCTTGAAGTTAATCATGAACCCCAAGCTCTGAAGAAGGGAAATGGCAAAATTAAGATATTGCAAAAGTATCGCTGGAGAGGTGGCCTGAATCAGCAGGTTGTGCAACTAAAGAAATACTTGGATCCTCTGAAGCCTGCAAAAAACAATCACAGGAGTGAGGAATTTGATGAATTCCCTTGGTGCAGTAGAAAGGCCAATGGGCAAAGCAGGGAACTGAAAATGCCAGGAAGCAACAGAGAAACACAAAAACTTCCTGAAAAGGGAGTGGGTCATAATATGGAGATAAGCATCCTTGAGATCCAGAGACACCATATAGGCCTGAGGAAGCAAAAGAGAAAACATTGTCTAAAAGCACATTTGAAAAGTGGGAACCTACAGTAAAGTATTTAGATGAGAGCGGTCTAGAATTGGTCTCCAAGTACCCTCTTTTCTGGGAACTGGAAACATTCTGGAGTAAAACCCTCTCCCCCTTTAGGACACAGGCACCTCTTGAATGGTACTCTGAGTCAAAAGGTACCTGGACATATGGGTCTGATAATTAATAGTCCTAAAAGCCAAGGTAGCCAAGGTATAAACCTTCTTATCGATCCTTTCCATGGTTCTGCTATCTTTCTCAGAGGCTGCAGACAACACTGAGGGGTCAGAAGCAGGACATTTGTACAGTTTTCTTGGAAGCAGGGGGCAGAGAATCAGGAACTTTAGAGGCATTGGAAAATGCATCCAACAAAGCATCCAAAATGGGTGGAATAACAGATGTTTTTCGAGATTCCATCTGCCGTAAGTTGTAGTACCCCTTATTGATTACCAAGACCTCAGCACAATCCCATTTAAAAAATTCCATCATCCTAGAGATTGTATCCCCAAAAGAAATTTCTTTGAAGGGAGTATCAGGACTGTTATTTTCCTCTTCCTCTTACCCATAGTCCAGAGGAAAAAGAATTTGGGAAGAGTAAGTGTTGCTCGTCTTGTTTCCCATTAAAGACGAACAGGTGGGATAGTTCGTTTACATGCTTTATTACAGAGAAACACATCAGGATGGATAGCAGAAGTACAAAATATTAACGAACTGATTAATTGACAGACTTCAAAGACATACATGCTTACATCTCAACAGCTTACTACAAAATGGTAGTCAGGTTTGCACGTGCTCAGTATTTATACACTTGTGCAAGCCCCTAGAAAGCTTTTTAAAGGTGTACACACATATTGATGTACATCTTCCCCCTTTAATGAATTGCCCACAATATAATGACATTTGAAAAGAAACATGCAATGGTATAGACAATAAAAATAAACACAACATTCATGTCCTTATGTCCAAGTTGCCATGAATCTGCATGGAAATGCAACCTGATCTAGTGATATAGCAATCAGAATTGGGTTTAGTAACAGGGACAGTCATTGGTGAACAAACAATTTAAGGAGTTTTGGAACAGGGACAGGGATATTTACTGGAACGTCCTCTGGAACTGGAATGCAGGATAACTCTCTCTAAGATATAGAGTCTTGCTCACAGGTATGATACTGCAATAAGGGCTTGGGCACCTGGATCAAATGTTTCTGATTCCACCTAAATTCTGCTCCTTGTGATTCCACAATGTATGACATGGGCTCTGGACATACACTTTTCTTGACACCAATCTGATCAAAACCTTTGGACCTCTGCATCCTCACTATCTCCCCATCTCATAATGGATTGAGCAGTTTGCTGGTCTTATCATAATAGGACTTCTGAGATAAGCACTTCTTTAACAAATTGGCTTTCACTGATTTGTTGTTTTTGACACATGGAACCAATAATGAAGTACAAATTGGTAGTGTGATTCTGGTTTTCTCAAAAGAAGTCTGTGCAGGTGAGCCAAGACGTTTATCATGAGGAACATTTCTGAGATTCAAGAGATTAAGAAAACATCACTATTGTCTCATTTTGACTTCTTTAGTAATTGTAAACTGGTAACTAGCACTCCAAACGTACGCGGTACATCCACCAATATGCGAATTCTCAAAAATCACAAAACTGTAAACGTGGACTCTGACACTTTATTGCAAGAAGTTAAAGCGCTTTTCGTCATCCGAATAGGATGACTTCCTCAGAACTAATACAAACTAATAACAGTCGTCTTAAATAGTCATTTACCTTCAATTAATGAAACCAATCTTCATCAATTAACAATTAAAGCTGTTTTTTCACATAATTTAAAAATGGTTAACAATATATTCTGTTAGTTTGCTCTTACGAAGCACCCATCATACTTAGCTTCAACCATTTAATATCTCATAAAAATAAATTAAAATACCTGTACATAATAGTTAAAATAGTGTGTTTGTACACTATCATAAAACACAACTTATATATAAACTATAAAATATATAAATGTGTAAAAGTATAAATGTAGTGTACTCCTTTCAATATTAAACAAACTTACAAAACACAAATCAAGTAACTACTAGTACACCACCAGTTACTAAAAGTTGTTTGTCCAAAAATATATATATATTTTATACAGCAAATACTCAGATAAACATAAAATGTGCAATAGTATTAGTAAACCTAAACTTAAAATAAAATAACTTAATAAATTATACCTATATTCTACTAAGTTCTATCGTCTTAAACTTCTAAGTTTAAGTAAACAGCTGATCGAACATAGGTCGTTCAGACCAGGAAATGAGTAAGAATTCAACCTTATTTGCCATTTCAATTCTTTTTCCTCAAGAAGCAAAGATAAAGGAGCCCCTTGCTGATGTTCAAAAACTTGATCAATAATTACAAATTTGAAACAGTGGTCAGTGTTCATAGATATGTGCTTGGCTAACGCATTCTCTTGCTTGTTCTTTTTAATGGCATAAAGATGCTCATATATACGGTCCTGGAGTCTACGATCGGTTTTACCTAAAGCCAAATAAACTATCCTACGAGTGTTACAATTAGTTCTATACTGTATTCTATATGTTCTTCCATTAATAGTAAACTTGTTAGTCTCAAGGATGCTACTGCACCTACTACAACTCTGACATTTAAAAGTGCCAGGTGTTTTAACAAACTGATTTGGATGTCTTTCAAGTAGATTTTTCAAGTTGTTCCCCCTTCTAAATGTTATTTGAGGCCTAATACCTACCTTTTGGTATAGGAGTGGGTTTGTTTTAAAAATATCCCAGTTCTTTTTAATAATGTCTACTACTCCATAACTATTAACGTTATAAGTAAGAATAAGTCTGGGGTAGTTGTCATTAACTAAAGGGCTTTGCTTTGTTTCATTAAGGTAACAATCAACCATCACTGTAGTAGCGTTCTCTAGATCTAATTCTAAGTTGTTAACCACTTTAGTAATTGTTTCGCACTTTGAACTGCATGTTCTGTCAAACCATTTGACTGCGGGTACTCTGGGGTACTTGTGGCATGAGTAAAGTCCCACTCTTCAGCAAATCTTTTAAACTGCTTGCTTGTAAACTGTGTATCATTGTCAGAAATAAAGTTGTGCGGGCTACCATGGACTGCAAAATGATGCTTCATCTTAGTAATGTCAGTACTGAATGCTAGGTTAGGAAGTAGGTCAATCTTGAACCAACTGGAATAAGAGTCTGACACCAAGTAATTTTGACCATGCCATTTGAAAATGTCAGTAGCTACTGTTGACCAAGTTAGTTCAGGAATCTGGTTTAGCTGAAGTGGTTCTTTCTGTTGATGTGATTTAGTACTATTATATACAGAACAAGATGAAAGCACTCTATCAATATCATTTGACATAGAAGGCCAAAATACTAATTTGCTTGCCCTTCTTTAGGTAGAATCAGTTCCTGTGTGGCCACAATGCAAGATGTTATATACTCTTGTTGCAAGGATTTTGGAACAATCACTTTTGGACCTTTCATGATGATACTATTGTCTGACAAAATCTCACCTTTGCATGGAAAATATGGTTGCACTTCTAGTGGTAAACAAGATTGCTTTGACAGCTATCCTTGACTGATAGTGGTTGAGCTTCTGAAGAACTGGATCTGAGCCTGTATGACTTCTAAGTTTAAGACATGTGGAAGAAACATTTCTCACTTCCATAACTTCAAAATCAAGTTTCTCATTTTCATGCTGTTCAGTGGTGTTTCTGGGTGATCTGGATAAAATATCAACAACATAAAGAAGCTTGCCTTTTGTGTAGACAAGACTGAAATTATACTTTTGCAATTTGAGCATCACACATAATCTGGCAGGAGCTGTATGCATAGGCTTTCTTAAAACAGTGACTAGAGGTAGGTCATCTGTTTCAGTTTGGATAGGTCTACCATAAAAATGATCATGGAACTTCCAACATGCAAACACAATTGCCAAGAGTTCTTTCTCTATATGTGCATAGTGCATTTCAGTTTGGGTTAGAGTTCTGGACACTGGTCTACCCTCTTGAAGAATGACTACACCAAGACCAACTTTCAAAGCATCACAGAAAGAGTAACTGGTTTGTGAACATCATAGTATCTGAGAGTTGGTGAACTGGCAATTCTCTGCTTCAGGGCATCAAATGTCTCTGGTGTTGTTCTAACTATGACCAAGATACATCTTTGCATGTCAGCTCTCTAAGTGGTGCTGAAAGTTGGCTCAAGTCTGGAATGAACTTGCCTAGGTAGTTAACCATGTGAAGAGAACAATGTAGGACTTGAACATTGTCTGGCGCTAGCATCTCAAGAATTGCTGTTTGCTTGGAAGGATCTGGTCATGAGCCTGAACTGGTAAATAAATGACTAACATAAGTAACTTCTCATCACCTGAACTTGCACTTCTGAGGATTCAGCTTAAAATTCACTTTACATGCTCTTTCCAGAACTTTCTTGAGGTTTCTGTCATACTCAGCTTCACTATTATCTCCTACTAGAATATCATCTAATATAATAGCACACGAATACCGAGAAAAAAATTTGCTCCATTGCACACTGGAAGACTTCAATGGCAGAATTTATTCCAAATGGCGTTCTAAAAAATCTGTACCTGCCAAAAGGAGTACTGAAAGTGGTTAGCAATGAAGATTTTCGATCAAGCAAAATTTGTCAAAATGAACTCTTTGCATCTAAGACAGAAGAAACGGTGGCATTTGGCATTAGAGCAGCAACTTCTTTGACTGTACTCATTGGATGATGAGGTCTTTTCCATGCTTTGTTCAAATATTGTGGATCAATACATATTCTGATATCATCTGAGCTTTTCTTATGAGCAATGACCATGGAGGATACCCATTCAGTTGGTTCATCAACTGGATAAATTATACCTTGCTGCACCATTTTATCTAGGTCAGTTTTGACTCTGTTCTACATAGCAAGTGGAACTTTCCAGGCTGACCTGACAACTGGAATGACTTCAGGGTCTAACTTCATGGAGTACACAACTGGGAGTTTGCCTAGTTTGTCTTCAAAAAGATCAGCACAGGTAGAGAAAACAGACTGGGTGAAATTAGAATATTGGTCTTTCAAGCCAACATGGTGCATTTCCTTGTTAAGTGTAAGTAGTCCCATTTTCAAACTGTCTCTCAGGCCTAATAATGATTGGACAAGCGTTTTGACCACGTAAAATTGCAAGGTATAGCTGTTCCCAGCAGAGTAAATTGAAACCACTACTGAACCTTCAGTGTGAATTTATTTACCACTATAAGCAACCAGCTTCGCACACTTTGCAAAATCAAGCTTCTCACCAGCACATACTCTAGCAAATGTTTCTTCTGACATAACATTGCACTTTGAACCTGTGTCAACGCTGAGCTCTATGGGTTTCCAATGTATTTAAATGGTACAAAATACTTCATTCTTTGCCCATAAATCTACTGCATTGACTGTTTCATTAAGCACAGACACACCATCAACACAAAAAGTAGGGTCACAACTTTCTAATTGATCAACTTGTCTCTTTGAGTGTTCGCTTTTAATAAAAGAATGCCCTTGTTTGATTTACAAAGCCTTCTGAAATTATTCTACTTATTGCATTTGTGGCATTGTTGGCCAAAAGCTAAGCACTTCTCTTTTGGGCTCATGATTTGCACCACGATTATGACAGTTGACTGTGCATCTGAGTTTGCTGACTCACTCTTTTGCTTCACTGAGACTGTGCATACTCTGGAACTTGCTAGAAAATTACAGTGTTTCCCAGTGACTGTTGCAGGGTTTACAGTTGCTGTCATGTGCTTGGGCCTGTTACTTTTAACCATGCACTGCATACTATCAACATGAGCACTAGAAGATACTGGAAGCATGCATTTCTCATTTTTAAGCATATTTGTGTACTTTTCTGTGATCTCATATATCTGACAGATCTCAGTGGCCTTATTCAAAGTTAAATCACTGTCACTAACCAAAATATTTCTCACAGCATCATCTTTAATACCACACACAAGACTGTCTTTTATCAACTCATCCCTTAAATTACCAAATCTGCGTGTTTTAGCTTTATTTCTAATGTCAGTTATAGATGCTGCAAACATTTCACCAGGCTTTTGATCGCTTCTGTAAAATAAGTGCCTTTCCATAGTAACATTTGTCTGGGGGTTACACATTTCTCTAAATTTACATTTTAAGCACTTGGGTTCATCAGCCGGTACACTATATGATGGTTTCCCCCTCCCCTGCAAATACATCAGGTGCATACACAAATGAATGCTTCTTTTCTGTGGCTTCTGAATCAGCTAAATTAAGCAGAATTAATACCTTTATATGGTCATCTTTATCAAAAAATGCAGCTTGTATGAAAATATTGTACAATTGCTCAAACACTCTCCAATTCTCTGCAATAATGTTATTAAATACAAGTGGAGCTGTTTTTCAAAATCCTACAACCATGCCAACAAATTATGCCCAAACACACTGAAAATGGCCCTTGTAATTAAGTATGTACATGCACACACAGCCAGTACTTGTAATAATATTCAAATGCACAATAAACTCTTTGAAATACTCTGCTTTGCTAAATATGCTTTGAGATGGCTGTATTTTGTGAAATAACTGTACTGTAATATTGCACAATCATTCGAACTCCGTATACTTCGAAAATCCTGAATAGCTTTAATTAATGCAAAAAAGTACCTGCTATAAACTACTTGAAAATTAGGTTGTTTTCCTTTTTTAGTCATTGTTATGCAATTTGGACTTTATTTCAAGCATTTTCCATAGTTATTTGAATATTTTTATTAATATGTCACAGTTTTGGGCATTTCATTTACTTAGAAATTTGTTTAGAGCATTCTGAGTGCTTCATTTTGTACTTTGCGAATAAGAAATAATTTAAGTAAGCTTTGATACCTGAAATCCATTTCTGACTTGTTTTTGTGAATTAAACATGCAGCATATCATATGGGTACATGTGGAACAGGAATTACCATCCTTAGATCACTCCAGTGACCCTAATAAGTCTGGTGATCTTGAGTCACACTACTGATGTCTAAGAAGTTAAAGTAAAAATGTGCACACATATCTGAATCGATAACCAACTCATCAAATGCAACCTAACCCTAAGAGCATACAGGAAATATGTATTGCTGTGCTGGGTATTAGTCACTAATATCCACATCTATGTCAGGACTACACAATGGTGACTTCTAAAGTTGACACCCTTAGCACCTCAACCACTATTCATACCACTCCCTGTGAGCCACGATGTCTTGCAATGAACCTTACCTACAGTAACTTGCCTTTAAAACAGATTATTATTTTCAGTCACATACTTCCCAGGAAAGGTTGTAGAATTTTCCATTTCCTAACAGCTTTTATCATAGCAAGGTAGCACTGCCACCAAATATAAATTGTATCCTCTTGGATGTATGCTGAAGTGACCTGGCCCTGGAGACTCTGACATTGTAGCCTGCTAGTTTATGCACTCTCTTCATATAATAAGCACAAAGGCACAACTTCAGTACCCTAGAAGTGAATAAATAAAAACTTATTTAAGCAAAGAAGTTAAAATAGTGCTGAAACACATTAAATATGCAAAGGTATAAGCAGTTAAACAAGGAATAGAGGACAACATAAACATCTGACATATTACTGAATAACTTAAGAAAATACAGGACCAAACTATTCAAAATGAAAGCAGTATACAAGGCAGATTGCTGGTAATTGCATATATATGTTTACAGTAGGGTCTTTTAGTAAGAACAACTAACTTTACACTGGTTTCATCTCCAAATACATATATTCTAACTTATAATTCATTTTTCACTGACTAGAGATGTAACCAAAACTTGATTTTTCACATTCAGAGGTAAATAAGGGTTTTCACATTTGTTAATTGCATGCATAATTAACTGATCACATCTGGCCCCTTTCACATTTCTGGGCTCAAAGTTTCTTTAATTCAATTTCACAACTTCCTCTGCCATTATCATACACTTTCTCTGTTAATGTGAACTTACATTTTTCTCATAGCTTCACATGATATTTTTTCTTCTACATATTGGATAAAAGAACAAACACAAATTCTGTGTCACTGCTGGGACACCATATAAGGTAATTTCACACCGCAGTTTTCCATTCCATATTTTACAAATCTAGTTATAATGTACTACTGTACTATAAGAGTAAGTGTTATCACGGTCCAAATGCTCCTGTTACTAATAAAATAAATAAATGATCCAAAAGAGAAGCACAGGAGCAAACCAAGGCTGGCAACAAAAATCAGTATAAATCCAGCAGTCACCGAGGCTTATTCAAGCAGCAGAAATAAATGCTAGTTCAAGCAATGACTGAATCCGTGTCAAAGACAACTAAAATCCAAGCTGTTTTATTGGTAAGTGCTTTCACCCTGTAAGGGCTTTGTCAAACCATAAGAAGCAAACACTGAATAAAATCAAGTCACATTTTATAAGGAAATAGGGCTGACATCACTTCCTGTTCCTGATTAAAACTTTTCAGTATGCAAAAATAATACATGTCTATAAAAAAATGTATACAGAAAACTATATATATATACAATATATATCTAAAAATATATATATAAAAATATACATCTGTATATAAAGGCAAATATAAAACATTAACATTCTAAAATATGCATGTTTATCTCACAGTGAGTCTCCTATTCTTAAGAACAGGTTTCAATGGAATTTTATCATTCAGACCTGGTCTCCAGTCTGCTCTAAGTCTGATAATCCATTTTAATTCCAGTGTTTCATTGTAATTGCATATATCCCCTCCCCTAACTTCCTATTGTTTCAGGTTTCAACTCAGTGCTAATTGCAATACATCACATGTCATTTATTTAGCTAAGTGCACTGCTTGTCAAGCATTCTACTTAGGCAAGACAGACAGATGCCTACGAGACAGAGTAAAGGAACACCTCTATCACATTCGTACACTGTCTCCACGCAGTGCACTTTCTAAGCACATTATAGACAGTGATAATATGCATTCATTTGTATTCTTAGTTATACAGATCAATGAACCCAGTGTTAGGGGAGGGGATATATGCAATTACACTGAAACACTGGAATTAAAATAGATTATCATACTTAGAGCAGACCGGAGACCAGGTCTAAATGACAAAATTCCGTTGAAACCTGTTCTTAAGAATAGGAGACTCACTGTGAGATAAACATACATATTTTACAATGTTAATAAATGTTTTATATTTGCCATTATATACAGATGTATATTTTATATATATATATTTTTTATATAAATATTGTTTATATATATAGTTTTCTGTATACATTTTTATAGACGTATTATTTTTGCATACTGAAAAGTTTTAATCAGGAACAGGAAGTGATATCAGCCCTATTTCCTTATAAAAATGTGACTTGATTTTATTCAGTGTTTGTTTCTTATGGTTTGACAAAGCCCTTACAGGGTGAAAGCGCTTACCAATAAAACAGCTTGGATTTTAGTTGTCTTTGGCATGGATTCAGTCATTGCTTGAACTAGCATTTATTTCTGCTGCTTGAATAAGCCTCAGTGACTGCTGGATTTATGCTGATTTTGTTGAGAGCCTTGGTTTGCTCCTGTGCTTCTCTTTTGGATCATAATGTACTACTGTGCCAACAATCTGAAATGAAAAAGATAAAAAAGCATCTAATTTTAAATAAATGTTTATCTACCTAGGCAACAAAATTCGCCCTCCATTACAATGACAAGCAAGTCTTCTGCAAATAAATCTCAAACTGGTGCTTGAGATGATGGTGGCCTCTTTTGGTACACTATCCCATTCCCGTTCTGGACAGACTACTCCATTGGCATTAACAGCACCATCCTGGTGCCAGATGCATGGATAGTGTACAAAAAAGCATTTGACAGCATCCCACATTTATGGATAAAAGAGTGTTAAAAGTGAGTAAGATACACCATACACTAATCAATTACATTACAGCCAGCATGAAACAATAGCAGACCACTTTGCAGTTAAGTCACGATAAAGGACAAATTATTATTCCAAGAATAAAAATGCAAAGGGGGATATTCCAGGGTGATTCTGCTCTTTTGTCTTGCCCTTAACACATCAAGCTGTCTGCTTAACAGATTAGGTCATAGCTACAAATTGGCTCCCAGAAAACAACAAAGTGTAAAGACTTATCATCTTCTTTTTGTGGAAGATTTAAAACTGTATAGTGCATTAGATGAAGAACTGAAAGCAAAACTGCAAGTGGTCAAAACTTTCTTAGATGATATAAGAATGTCAATTAGTCTTGATAAATGTTCATAGGCAACCTTTAAAGCATGTAAGCTGTAGCACCAAAAAAACATCAGTCCGGGACATGAATGTGAAATAAAAGAACTTGAGCAAGAGGGAGTGTATAACTGTTTGGGAATTGAAGGATCAACAATAAAACATGAATAGATGCAAATAAAATGTATTAAGGAATATTTTAGAAAAATAAAATTACTACTGAAAACAGCTCTGACATTTAGGAACAAAGTCCAAGCTATAAACTAATTTGTTCTTTCTGTGCTAACTTAGACTTTTGGAGTGACTGACCGGCTCCAAAAGGTAGTGGATCATTTGTACAGGAAAACAAAAAAAAAATGCCTCATGCGTCTCAAATGATATATAAAAATCAATGTATACCAAGATTATGCATTCCCTGTTGTGCAGGAGGTATGGGCCTCCTCAAAGCTGATTACATGTATTGTAGGACTGCATACATATCTACTGACTTCACAAGATTCAAACATAGTAAAAGTTTTAAAACATGAGGAGAATAAGTCTAAGATGACTTCCCTGCTTTGTTTAGCAGAAGCATATTGATGTCAAGTGTGAATGGAAATCAAACCAGAAGTAGATAAAAATCAGGCAGCAACTGAATATGCCAAAAAACAAAAGAAAGAATATATGGCGAATGATCGGATGAGAAGGCAGGAAATCTGGAAAATGCATACATTTTATTTTACATTTGTTTACTGGGATAGTCCGAATGGACACATGTCCATTTACAGCGGAGGCCCAGGGAGAAAAGCTCCACATTCAGTACAGAAAAGCAAATAGTTCTACAATATGATAACAATATGATCATCTGTACAGAAACAAAAAACTGACAACAGATAAAAATACAACTTTTGATACAAAAAAACAAAATTAGACACTAGATAAAAAATGCAACTTTCAATACAGAAACAGAAATTGACACTAGATAAGCATTATAACTGACTATGGAGACAGACAGAGACTACTTAGCAATGAATTAGTGCAAGTTTAGCATGAGCTAGTATAACTATTAGAAACTTGAGTAGAAAATAAAATTCCTGATACTATAGAAAAAAAATTACAGTGGGAATAATTGGATATGAGGCTATTTGGAGTGGTAGAAACAGTGATGATTAGGTAATGCATGGACATAGCCAGGAATTCATTGTGCAATTTAAGTGAGCTTTCAACAGTGTAATAGTGGAGGCAGAAGATAAAGCAGGGTTATTCCAGGATTTAGCTATGTTATGGGAGAATAGTGCTTTACCTGCAGTGTTGTTAGCCTTAGAGATACAAAGGAGTGATTTGTCAGTGGAGCGAAGGGGACAATTTGATTTGTAGGGCGTGAGTAGGTGACTTAATGCTGGGGTTCTATCTGGATGTCTCACAATATTGTAGGCAATGATTAGTTGATGGTAAAAGAGTAGTTGGAGAAATTCTAGCCATTGTAGTTCCTTTAGAGCCTGACAGTGATAGGTTCTGAAGGTGCAATTATTAGCAAACTTGGCAATTCTGTTGTAACATGTCACAAGTCTAGCAAGATCATGTTTTCTGATATGTGTAAGGATTGGTGCCGCATACATTAGAGTCGACAATAGATGGGTTTGGGCTAGGGAGATTCTCTCTATTTTTTGAGAGAAAGTTTTTGTGTCTGTATAGTGTTCCCATTTTTTATGGACTTTTTTGATGGTTTGTAAAATGCGGACATCAGACTGTAGGTTTTTGTCAACTTCTACACCCAGGAATTTGATGTGTTCAGAGGGGGTGATTATAGTACCATTTTTAGAAGTGACTGAGAAGCATAGAGAGTAGGAATAGATTTTTTGGGGTGAAAAGAACCAATTTAGTCTTTTGGGATTTAGGATAAGTTGGATCTGAGTAATCCAGCTTTCCACTAAACTAAAGGAATCCTGAGTGAGTTGTTGTAGCATGGTAAGTGAGGGTGCAGAGCAGATAAGAATCGAATTGTCTGTGTACTGTATGAGTGTAGCAGGGTGGGTGGAGTTATGAAGATTGTTAGTAAAATCAAGAAAAGAAGGACCTAATATAGAGCCTTGTGGTACACCAATGGTTGTTAGGAGTAGAGGAGATAGTACACCTTGCCATTGGACAGACTGCTGCCTATCTGACAGATAATTTTTAAACCATGCAATAGTTTTAGGGGCAAGACTAGAGAGGCAAGGGTGTCTAGAAGTAGGGAGTGTGAGACCATGTCAAATGCTTTCGAGGTCTAAAAATATAGCAGATACAAAGTTGTTTTTTCTGTGTTGGTTTACCAGGTTAGTAAAAGAGAGAAGAGCAGTTGTTGTGCTATGGTGTTGCTGAAAGCCATGTTGTGTGAAGGAAAAAGATTGTGTGAGTCTAGGAAATTCATTGCAATCCTAGGTCTATTAGGTGCCCATAAGAAATTTAACATTAGTGATTCAGTTTCTTGATAGTTATTTTTGTAGGTGAAAGTATTATTGATTGTATTAAGTATAAAATCTTGGGGAATATTATCATTTTAATAATTGTAAGTCTCTCCTCCATAGTAAAAACATATTATTCCAGGTATTAAAAGATTTTGTATATTAAGAAAACAGGTATTATAGTTATTATATATAATAGATTTAATATCTTTAGATAGTATTATACCTAAATAAGTTATCTGACCTGAGTTGGGTACATATTTAGTAAAATCACTAATGAGATATTTTTGTGTATATATAGGTAGTATTTTAGTTTTTCTTCATTGAATATTAAACCAGAAATACTTTTAAAATTCATCATTTTATCAAATAAAGACTGCATAGAAGAATTAGATCCTGCTGATGTAATTAGAACATCATCTGCAAAAGTTGAATTTTGATGTTGTATTTTCTTCTATTTCAAAACCCTCTATGTCAGTACTGTTTCTAATCAAATTAGCCCAAGGCTCCATTACTAAAGTGAATAATAGTGGAGAAAGTGGACATCCTTGCTTTGTACCTTTAAGAATGGGTATTTTTGTGAAACATATGTTCCTACCTTAATATAAGCCAGCGTTCCTTTGTATAAATGCTCAATTAAATTTACAAATGCATCAGAGAATTTGTGCATTTCAGTAAGGTAAACAGATAGTCCCAACTTACTGAATCAAATGCTGAACCTATATCAAGACTAATAAGTGTTAAATCTTTCTTTTCCTATTTGCAAAATCAATTAATGTTAAAGTTCTTCTTATATTATCAAAAGTATTTCTATTTACAATGAAGCCTGTCTGATCTATGTCTATAATGCCGGGATGATTGTCTTCAATCTATCAGCAAAATACTCATAAACATTTTATAATCAACATTAAGTAATGAGATGGGTCGATATGAAGAACATCTAGTTGGATCTTTATCACGTTTTAAAATTGGCGAAATAAATCTATACTGCCAAGATTGGGGGGTTATTAACTCAGTTTGGGCCAAATAAAAACCTTATGTATTAATGAATATGTAGTTTTAGAAAGGATTTTATATATCTCTGGTATAATACCATCATTACCGGTGCTTTGTTTGATTTAAGCTTATTTATTTGTGTAATAACTTCTGTATATGAAATACTCTTGTCCAATAGTTTAATCTGTTGTTTATTAAGCTTTTTATTCATGTTTGTGGTTATAAACTCCTTGATTTTATCTTTAGGTTCCATGTTAATGTTGTTATGGTTAATCTTGTGAAAGTGATTTCTAAATTCATCAGTATTTCTGGTATACTAGAAACATTCTTCTTTTCCTTAGAGAAAAGATTTCTTTGATATGGTTTTGTTTATTCAATCTTTTGTTTTATTTTTAAGTCTATGTAAGTATTTGGGGCTTATTGAATAAGACAAAACTTGTTTTTACTGATAAGTATTTATAACTTTTGATTGAACATTCATGAGTATTCATTTAGTCATGTTTATGATCTAGATAACTATTGAAACTTGATTGAATAATAAATCTGTATCTTTAGAAATAAAATTCATGAATAATTTATGAGGTATTTGGAATGGTAGAAACATGATGATTAGTAATGCATGACATAGCGGAATCATTTCATTAGTATTTCAACAGTGTAATAGTGGAGGCAGAAGATAAAGTAGGGTTATTCCAGGATTTAGCTATGTTATGGGAGAATAGTGCTTTACCTGCAGTGTTGTTAGCCTTAGAGATACAAAGGAGTGATTTGTCAGTGGAGCGAAGGGGACAATTTGATTTGTAGGGCGTGAGTAGGTGACTTAATGCTGGGGTTCTATCTGGATGTCTCACAATATTGTAGGCAATGATTAGTTGATGGTAAAAGAGTAGTTGGAGAAATTCTAGCCATTGTAGTTCCTTTAGAGCCTGACAGTGATAGGTTCTGAAGGTGCAATTATTAGCAAACTTGGCAATTCTGTTGTAACATGTCACAAGTCTAGCAAGATCATGTTTTCTGATATGTGTAAGGATTGGTGCCGCATACATTAGAGTCGACAATAGATGGGTTTGGGCTAGGGAGATTCTCTCTATTTTTTTGAGAGAAAGTTTTTGTGTCTGTATAGTGTTCCCATTTTTTATGGACTTTTTTGATGGTTTGTAAAATGCGGACATCAGACTGTAGGTTTTTGTCAACTTCTACACCCAGGAATTTGATGTGTTCAGAGGGGGTGATTATAGTACCATTTTTAGAAGTGACTGAGAAGCATAGAGAGTAGGAATAGATTTTTTGGGGTGAAAAGAACCAATTTAGTCTTTTCGGGATTTAGGATAAGTTGGATCTGAGTAATCCAGCTTTCCACTAAACTAAAGGAATCCTGAGTGAGTTGTTGTAGCATGGTAAGTGAGGGTGCAGAGCAGATAAGAATCGAATTGTCTGTGTACTGTATGAGTGTAGCAGGGTGGGTGGAGTTATGAAGATTGTTAGTAAAAATCAAGAAAAGAAGAGGACCTAATATAGAGCCTTGTGGTACACCTATGGTTGTTGGGAGTAGAGGAGATAGTAAACCTTGCCATTGGACAGACTGCTGCCTATCTGACAGATCATTTTTAAACCAGGCAATAGTTGGAGGGGCAAAGACTAGAGAGGCAAGGGTGTCTAGAAGTAGGGAGTGTGAGACCATGTCAAATGCTTTCGAGAGGTCTAAAAATATAGCAGATACAAAGTTGTTTTTTTCTGTGTTGGTTTACCAGGTTAGTAAAAGAGAGAAGAGCAGTTGTTGTGCTATGGTGTTGCTGAAAGCCATGTTGTGTGAAGGAAAAAAGATTGTGTGAGTCTAGGAAATTCATTGCTTGAGAGTATATACATTTTTCAAGTAGTTTAGATAGAGGGGATAGAATAGCAATTGGACGATAATTAGAAAAATAATAGGAATTACCACCTTTGTGAAGTGGAATAATATGTGAAACTTTCCATAGTTGAGGGATGTAGGCTTCCTGTATGGAGCGATTGATAAGGATGGATACAGGGTAAGAAATGGACTCAGAAGCTACTTTGAGGAAGTTAGCAGGAAGACTGCCTTTAGCAAGGGCGGTAGGCTTCAGTTTTACGAGGAGCTTTTTAATAGCAGAGGTAAGAACAAATGGGAGAATAAAGGAGGGGATGTTATCAGGGTATTTTGTTGAGATATCTAAAAGTTTGTTTTTAGATAGTTGGGAGGATAAAGTCAGGATAGATTCTGTAAAGTGTTGATTAAACTGGGAGGCTATGTCTTTAGTATTGTTGATGAAGGTGGGAGTTGGAGTGGTGGCTTTACCTGGTTTTAACAATGAGTTGATAGTATGGCAAAACTTCTGAGGGTCTTTTGAGTGATTATTTTGGGCAGCAAGGGAATAATTCTGTTTATCCAATTTGGTTTTTGCCTTGGCCTGATTTCTGAGTTGTTGGTAGTTTTGTTTGGATAGGCTAGTGTTTTCTCTTTTCCACATTTTCCAAGCCTTGTCTCTAGACTTCAGTAGGGCTCTTGTGTCCCTACTTAGCCATGGTGCGTAATTTGTCTTAACTCTAACTTTCCTAATGGGCGCGACTAAATTTAGGACATTAATGAAAGTGCTATTAAAGTAGTCAATGGCCTGGTATAAACCTAAGGTTATTAACTCAGTTTGGGCCAGAATAAAAACCTTATGTATTAATGAATATGTAGTTTTAGAAAGGATTTTATATATCTCTGGTATAATACCATCATTACCCGGTGCTTTGTTTGATTTAAGCTTATTTATTTGTGTAATAACTTCTGTATATGAAATACTCTTGTCCAATAGTTTAATCTGTTGTTTATTAAGCTTTTTATTCATGTTTGTGGTTATAAACTCCTTTATTTTATCTTTAGGTTCCATGTTAATGTTGTTATGGTTAATCTTGTGAAAGTGATTTCTAAATTCATCCAGTATTTCTGGTATACTAGAAACATTCTTCTTTTTCCTTAGAGAAAAGATTTCTTTGATATGGTTTTTGTTTATTCAATCTTTTTGTTTTATTTTTAAGTCTATGTAAGTATTTGGGGCTTATTGAATAAGACAAAAACTTGTATTCTCTAAAGTTATTTTTAACTTTATGAGTTAAAATTTCTTTGTATTTCTCATTTAGTTTGTTTATTTCTTCAATAACTTTCTTGTCCATAATATTTTCTTTATTATTATGTTTATAAGAGTCTAGTTTACTTTGAATATCTAACAATTCCTTATCCCAAGATTTCCTTTTGTTATTATACCATCTGATACTTTGTCCATATAGATATGATTTAAGGCATCCCAAACATAGACAATGGAGACTTCAGGAGTATTATTTATGTCTAGAAAATGTTGTACTTCTGAAAGTATATATTCTTTATAGTCTTTTAGCTGAGTTAAGTATGCTGGTATCCTTTTGATCTGAACATTATGAGTATTTTTATCATGAATTCAAAAACAATTGAGTTATGATCAGATATAGGATATGAAATGATTTTGGAATTAATTAAATCTGTTACCATCTGGTTAGAAATAAAGACCCTATCTATTTTTGAATAAGTTTTGTATCTGTTAGAAAAAAGGTGTATGGTAATGATTTTGACTCTATCTGATTATTAATATCATTCAAATGATAAGAATTAGCAAAATCATTTAAATGTTTTGCATTAGATGTAATTCTTCTTTTCTTTATAGTGGTAGTATCACTTTCATGTAGTATACAATTAAAATCACCAGCTAAATAATATCCCCTACAGAGAATGATATGATCTTATCAATATGATGTTTCACTGTATTAATACCAATTCCAGGTATCCAATATACATTAATTAAAATGTAAGTCTTCCCATTAATTTGTATTGTAACCATACAAAACATTCCTTTGTCATCCTGATAAAACTTAATGGTTTTAGGAATGGGCATACTTTTATTCCATAAAATAGCCACTCCTCTTTTCTGAGTGTGCTCTGAACTAACCAATACTGTATACTTATTAGTGGCTAGTTTATCAATATCTTTTTCAAGAGATGGGTTTCTTGCAGGAAGACTAGATTGGCCTTGTGTAGATTAATGTATCTTATTAGGCTTGCCCTTTTACACGGATTATTCAATCCATTAATGTTTAAAGAAATTCCTTTTAAAGATGTCATTTGGCATTTTAAAACTCAAGAATCTTATGATCGAAATAACAAATAACAAGATAAATAATGTTACATCTCCTCTTTTAGGTGTACCTTTAAATATAGCTGTATTTATTAAATCTCTTATGGGATTTTGTATAGGATTCAATTTTGTTTGTAGTGACAATGAGTGTACAAAATATATTGTGGATGTCAAAACTATATACATATAACAATGAACAAGTGAAAATAATGTAAGGATTAAACCTTGCATCCCGCCTGGAGTTGAAAACTCCAACTTAGAGCAGTATTTACTACTCAAGTTAACCCCTACCCTAAGCAGCAGTACCTCAGCTACCACCTTATCAATTTAATACTAGTTATATTTAACTGAGGTTAACAGTTTTCAATTCAATTATCTATCAAGACAAAACTACACATTTGGTAAAACAGCATCATATAAACTAAAATAAACTTTTTTTTTTTTTTTAAAAAACTGTTCATACTATTATATAGATCTATGTAATATATAACACTTGTATTCTAATAGCATTCAAATAATCTTAATGTTAGAAATCAAGAGGAGAGAAAATTATGTTCTAACATTCATTTAAATCAAAAACTTTGGCTAATATGATTCAGACATTACATGCATTAAGATGCATCTATTTTCTGTCATGTGAATTCTATCAACAGCTTCCAAAAAAAATCTTGAATTGTTTGTATATGAGCATTTACTTAAACTCATTATTGTCAATAGAGTAAAATATTGTATTCATAAAATTATTATAAATCATATTGCATAGTTATGCAGATTCTCAGAAACACCTGCGTTATTACCTAAAAAAAAAGCCATCACACACATAAACACAGACACACACACATACATATACACACACACACACACACACACACACACACACACACACACACACACACACACACATACATATACACATACACATATATACATACACACACACACACACACACACACACACACACACACACACACACACACACACATATATATATCTGATCTCACTGAGTTGTGTCTTTGTAGAGCACTATCCTACTTGCTGTCCCTAGAATAAATCTGTCTGCTTTATACAAAATAATGCACAGCAAACACATATTAGTAACCAGATTTTACAATCATGCTAACCTACTGCTTTAAAATATATCACATGACATTTCTTCCAGAATAGAGTTATAAGATTATTTATGCTTGTCAATCAGATGAATTAAATGAGTTATAGTAAAGTATATGTTTGGGACACAAGTTTTAACACAGATTATTATGCTACTGTTAAGTAGATTTTCAAAAACATTTAAATAAATGTTTCATTTTCTATGCCTTCTAAAATAAGATATTTACTTGCTACAAGAAACTACATCATCTAAACTCATCATAACTGACACATTTTATGAATAGAGTATTTTTCCTGAATCTGTGGTGTGTCAGTGTGATAACCTTGTCAATGTTTATACTAACTGCTTTCAGTTTCTCTGTGAAAATTCTGTGAGTGAAGCTTCTGAGGAAACTCATGGACACTGTGCATGAGACTGCCCACACTCAGATTGTCTCCTTAACATTTTGGCGGAAACTTATTAAAACTTGTGGCAAACATTCATTTTGTCAATAGAGTAAAATATTGTATTCATAGAAATTATTATAAATCATATTGGATAGTTATGCAGATTCTCAGAAAAAAAGCCATCACACTCACACACACACATACATACACACACACACACACACACACACACACACACACACACACACACACACACACACACACACACACACATATATATATATATATATATGATCTCACTGAGTTGTGCCTTTGTAGAGCACTGTCCTACTTGCTGTCCCTAGAATAAATCTGTCTGCTTTATACAAAATAATGCACAGCAAACACATATTGGTAACCAGATTTTACAATCATGCTAACCTACTGCTTTAAAATATATCACTTGACATTTCTTCCAGAATAGAGTTATAAGATTATTTATGTTTGTCAATCAGATGAATTAAATGAGTTATAGTAAAGTATATGTTTGGAACACAAATTTTAACACAGATTATTATGCTGCTGTTAAGTAGATTTTCAAAAACATTTAAATAAATGTTTCATTTTTTATGCCTTCTAAAATAAGACATTTACTTACTACAAGAAACTACATCATTTAAACTCATTATAACTGACATATTTTATGAACAGAGTATTTTTCCTGAATCTGTGGTGTGTCAGTGTGATAACCTTGTCAATGTTTATACTAACTGCTTTCAGTTTCTCTGTGAGAATTCTGTGATTTGAAGATTCTGAGGTAACTCAAGGACATTGTGCATAAGACAGCCCACATCCCAGATTGTCTCTCTTAACATTTTGGTGGGAAACTTATTAAAAACTAGTGACAAACATTCATTTAGCAGTGTAAATGCATCTTAACATGACAGAACCTCCACAATGTATTCCACAGATCATCACAGCCTCTATGCAAGTGAAATTAAACTCAAAATTACCAACAAGTAATAAAACTCAGCATTCTTCTCCCAACTCAATTTTCATAAAAATCCTATTATTCACTGTGCCCACACAGTCAAAAGCATTTCTATATATTAATAAAGAAAAGAAAAGAGAGTAGAAAATAAAAGGGAGTGAGGCAGAAATAAAAAATGTAAGAGAAAGCTGTAAGAAGTATATACAATGGAATGTTACTTACTGTTTATATTAATAGAGTTAAAAATAAAACATATTATTTACTCTTATTTAGTTCTGATTATTATTAGTTAAAGCATGACAGATTATTTACAAACAAGCATAAGCAGTATAATCAAGAAAGTATAATTAGAAATAGCATTTGAAGAACTTATAAACTTTTACAAGAAATAAATATGTTATTATTCTATTAATGATATTTTCATTACTGTTCTCTCCCTGCCCTCCCCCACCCTTTACCCACTACATAATCTAAATAGAATGTCATTGTTTAAACAAAGAAAATAATAAAAGAAGAAGGAAAAAACAAAGATAAAGATAAAAAAATGTATCAAATTACTAACCTTACTTTTTTCAGAAAGAAAAACAAATCGAGTCACAGCCTGCCATTAAATCCTCAGGCATTTTGACTGGTTATGAAACAAAACATTTCTTTGCACATAGAGAATAACTTTGATTAAATCTTTTCCAAAATATTTGTGGCTTTCTGGAAATGCAGGAACTATATTCAAAAGATTAATAATGAACTAAAATGATGAGAGAAAAAAACATATAACAAATCATTTGTTTTTAGTCTCTTCTTCTTCTCTGAAGTCTTCCAGGAAGCTTCAGTTGCCAATCTCTTTAATGAAGAACTAGCCCATTCCATTTCTTCTATTTTATCCCAAATCCTTTTTTCTTTGACAAACAGTAAAGCAGAGTCTAAATCATCGAAGACCTTAGGACCATCAGGAAGGAAGATTTTAAGCTTGGCAGGAAACAGAAGGTATGTTTTAAACTGTGCTTTTTTAAGCTCCCTTATTAGTGGCAGAAAAAGTTTTCTTTTAGCAATTACCATGGAAGAATAGTCATTGTCAAAATGCACAGTTGTCTCATTAAACTTAACAGGAGCTTTAGCCCAAGCAGATTTAAGAACCATCTCTTTATCAAAAGATGATAGAAATCTAACTATAACTGATCTAGGATAGTTTTGTTAGAGTTAGTATTAGCTATAGATCTATGTGCTCTTTCGATACCAAAAGAGAATGCTTCTGGTAAATCTAAAGTTTTAGGGAGCCATGTTGTTAAAAAAGAAGTAATATTGTTACCTTCAATATTTTCTGGCAGTCCAAAAATCCTAATGTTATTGCGCCTAGATCTATTTTCCAGGTCATCCAGCTTTGTTTGTAAATGTGTATTTTGTTTCAGCAGAAACTCAATGTTGATTTCCTCTTCTTGTATTTTATTTTCCATGTCATTCACAGCTTCTTCTATGCCTGTCATCTGGATCTTCTGTTGTTGCAGGTCCATATGTAACAAGTCTATTTGTTTTGTAGTTTTTTCTATGAAAGTGTCTATTTTAGTATCCATTTTATCCATCTTAGCAGTAAGTTGCTGGACTATAATTATCAGAGACTGAAGTTCTTTCTTGATGCTGGAGTCTTGAGAATTTGTCTTACTGGAACTCATTTCAGACTGATAAACTGACAGGAAAATTTCCAAAGTAATTTCTGACAGGAATATTATTAAGATTTCCTTTCTTTTTTAGATATAGTTCAAGAACTATATAAAACAAACATATTTAGAAAGAAAATTACTTCAAGAATTAATTTTTTAAGTAATTAATTCCTGTCAATGTAATGAAATTGGTGGAGCTGAAGAAATCTGCTGCTATCCTGTGTTCATCCTTGGCCACGCCTCAATGTCAATTAGTCTTGATAAATGTTCATAGGCAACCTTTAAAGCATGTAAGCTGTAGCACCAAAAAAAACATCAGTCCGGGACATGAATGTGAAATAAAAGAACTTGAGCAAGAGGGAGTGTATAACTGTTTGGGAATTGAAGGATCAACAATAAAACATGAATAGATGCAAATAAAATGTATTAAGGAATATTTTAGAAAAATAAAATTACTACTGAAAACAGCTCTGACATTTAGGAACAAAGTCCAAGCTATAAACTAATTTGTTCTTTCTGTGCTAACTTAGACTTTTGGAGTGACTGACCGGCTCCAAAAGGTAGTGGATCATTTGTACAGGAAAACAAAAAAAAATGCCTCATGCGTCTCAAATGATATATAAAAATCAATGTATACCAAGATTATGCATTCCCTGTTGTGCAGGAGGTATGGGCCACCTCAAAGCTGATTACATGTATTGTAGGACTGCATACATATCTACTGACTTCATAAGATTCAAACATAGTAAAAGTTTTAAAACATGAGGAGAATAAGTCTAAGATGACTTCCCTGCTTTGTTTAGCAGAAGCATATTGATGTCAAGTGTGAATGGAAATCAAACCAGAAGTAGATAAAAATCAGGCAGCAACTGAATATGCCAAAAAACAAAAGAAAGAATATATGGCGAATGATCGGATGAGAAGGCAGGAAATCTGGAAAATGCATACATTTTATTTTACATTTGTTTACTGGGATAGTCCGAATGGACACATGTCCATTTACAGCGGAGGCCCGGGGAGAAAAGCTCCACATTCAGTACAGAAAAGCAAATAGTTCTACAATATGATAACAATATGATCATCTGTACAGAAACAAAAAACTGACAACAGATAAAAATACAACTTTTGATACAAAAAAACAAAATTAGACACTAGATAAAAAATACAACTTTCAATACAGAAACAGAAATTGACACTAGATAAGCATTATAACTGACTATAGAGACAGACAGAGACTACTTATCAATGAATTAGTGCAAGTTTAGCATGAGCTAGTATAACTATTAGAAACTTGAGTAGAAAATAAAATTCCTGATACTATAGAAAAAAAATGACAGTGGGAATAATTGGATATGAGGCTATTTGGAGTGGTAGAAACAGTGATGATTAGGTAATGCATGGACATAGCCAGGAATTCATTGTGCAATTTAAGTGAGTTTTTCAACAGTGTAATAGTGGAGGCAGAAGATAAAGTAGGGTTATTCCAGGATTTAGCTATGTTATGGGAGAATAGTGCTTTACCTGCAGTGTTGTTAGCCTTAGAGATACAAAGGAGTGATTTGTCAGTGGAGCGAAGGGGACAATTTGATTTGTAGGGCGTGAGTAGGTGACTTAATGCTGGGGTTCTATCTGGATGTCTCACAATATTGTAGGCAATGATTAGTTGATGGTAAAAGAGTAGTTGGAGAAATTCTAGCCATTGTAGTTCCTTTAGAGCCTGACAGTGATAGGTTCTGAAGGTGCAATTATTAGCAAACTTGGCAATTCTGTTGTAACATGTCACAAGTCTAGCAAGATCATGTTTTCTGATATGTGTAAGGATTGGTGCCGCATACATTAGAGTCGACAATAGATGGGTTTGGGCTAGGGAGATTCTCTCTTTTTTTTTTGAGAGAAAGTTTTTGTGTCTGTATAGTGTTCCCATTTTTTATGGACTTTTTTGATGGTTTGTAAAATGCGGACATCAGACTGTAGGTTTTTGTCAACTTCTACACCCAGGAATTTGATGTGTTCAGAGGGGGTGATTATAGTACCATTTTTAGAAGTGACTGAGAAGCATAGAGAGTAGGAATAGATTTTTTGGGGTGAAAAGAACCAATTTAGTCTTTTCGGGATTTAGGATAAGTTGGATCTGAGTAATCCAGCTTTCCACTAAACTAAAGGAATCCTGAGTGAGTTGTTGTAACATGGTAAGTGAGGGTGCAGAGCAGATAAGAATCGAATCGTCTGTGTACTGTATGAGTGTAGCAGGGTGGGTGGAGTTATGAAGATTGTTAGTAAAAATCAAGAAAAGAAGAGGACCTAATATAGAGCCTTGTGGTACACCTATGGTTGTTGGGAGTAGAGGAGATAGTAAACCTTGCCATTGGACAGACTGCTGCCTGACAGATCATTTTTAAACCAGGCAATAGTTGGAGGGGCAAAGGCTAGAGAGGCAAGGGTGTCTAGAAGTAAGGAGTGTGAGACCATGTCAAATGCTTTCAAGAGGTCTAAAAATATAGCAGATACAAAGTTGCTTTTTTCTGTGTTGGTTTACCAGGTTAGTAAAAGAGAGAAGAGCAGTTGTTGTGCTATGGTGTTGCTGAAAGCCATGTTGTGTGAAGGAAAAAAGATTGTGTGAGTCTAGGAAATTCATTGCTTGAAAGTATATACATTTTTCAAGTAGTTTAGATAGAGGGGATAGAATAGCAATTGGACGATAATTAGAAAAATAATAGGAATTACCACCTTTCTGAAGTGGAATAATATGTGAAACTTTCCATAGTTGAGGGATGTAGGCTTCCTATATGGAGCGATTGATAAGGATGAATACAGGGTAAGAAATGGACTCAGAAGCTACTTTGAGGAAGTTAGCAGGAAGACTGCCTTTAGCAAGGGCGGTAGGCTTCAGTTTTAGGAGGAGCTTTTTAATAGCAGAGGTAAGAACAAATGGGAGAGTAAAGGAGGGGATGTTATCAGGGTATTTTGTTGAGATATCTAAAAGTTTATTTTTAGATAGTTGGGAGGATAAAGTCAGGATAGATTCTGTAAAGTGTTGATTAAACTGGGAGGCTATGTCTTTAGTATTGTTGATGCAGGTGGGAGTTGGAGTGGTGGCTTTACCTGGTTTTAACAATGAGTTGAAGGTATGGCAAAACTTCTGAGGGTCTTTTGAGTGATTATTTTGGGCAGCAAGGGAATAATTCTGTTTATCCAATTTGGTTTTTGCCTTGGCCTGATTTCTGAGTTGTTGGTAGTTTTGTTTGGATAGGCTAATGTTTTCTCTTTTCCACATTTTCCAAGCCTTGTCTCTAGACTTCAGTAGGGCTCTTGTGTACCTACTTAGCCATGGTGCGTAATTTGTCTTAACTCTAACTTTCCTAATGGGTGCGACTAAATTTAGGACATTAATGAAAGTGCTATTAAAGTAGTCAATGGCCTGGTATAAACCTAAGGTTTTAAGTGGTTCCCAGTTGCATTGTTTTAGAATGGAGTTAAGATCCTGTATATTTAGTTTGCAGTCATCTCTGACTTGTCTAAAAGCTATGGGCTTAGCTAAGTTGATGCGTTTATGAAGGAGGACTGTGGGGAGATGGTCACTTAGAGTGTCTGGTAGGCATCCTCTCTGGTAGTTTTGTTTAGGGTAAATGACTAGAGTCTAGTCTAGTATAGATTGTTTTTTTTTTTTTTATCTGTTCTAGTGGGTTCTTAGATGAGTTGGGAAAAAACAAAGAGATTGATATGGTCAGTGGGGTTGTTAGAGTTACATGCTAACCAGTCAGTATTTAGGGCACCTAGTAGGATGGTTTCCTGTGGAAGATTATCTGTAGTCCAGTGTAGGATTTCTTCAATGGTGGGGGAGTTCTTTCCTGAGGGAATGTAATAGCAGAGTATATTGATTTTTTTGGTGTTTTTTATATATAGGACTAAGCCTAAGATTTCGGCATTTTGACATTTAGCTAAAGGGGTTTGTAGTGGTTTTATGTTGAGTGTACTTTAAAAGAGGATAGCAATTCCACCTCCCTTCTTGCTTACTCTATCCTGTCTTAATATATTATAGCCTGGTGGAAGAATTTCCTCATCCTGGGTGTTTGGTTTTGGCCAGGTCTCAGTAATGGTTAGTATGTCTGGGGAAATGTGGACTATAAATGCATGTAGGTCAGGAAGTTTGTTAGATATACTCCTGGTGTTGATATTAAGTATCGATAGGTCAGAGGTTTGTTTGGTTGATAGTAGATTGTTAAGTGGTCCTGGGTTTGGGTGTATGTCTCCTGAAGTGAGTAGTTTCTTTGTGATAAACAGTATATATTTAATAGTGTGTGATATTTCTGTGTTGGATCTAAGTGATATTTTTTAGTGTAAGAAGTGGTTATGTGAAGCCTATATATGCGTAGTATTGAGTTGTCTTTAAATAATGTGGCAGTGCTAGGGAAATCTGAGGGTGTGTTTGATTTTGTGTATGTGTTATATGGAATGCAGTATTTTCTAATGTTGTATTAGTATGAATGGTTGTGATGCAGGTTAGGTATGTGAGTATAAAACAAAGAATTCCTAGTCTGAGATGCATTTTTTTGAAAGAGTGGTGGTTGGATACTATTGGTGGTGTGGTTTGAGTGTGGAGGGAAGAGTAAGGGTATGCAGGTAGGTACTAAATTTGTATTAGTGAAAAGTTAGTAGGGAAAGTAAGGCCTAACATAAACTAACAATAAAACAAATAAAAACATTTCAGTGTTTATAAAACTAGCAAAGAATGATGTAGTATTGTACAAGTAACTTCACAATGTCAATTGACAAATTTAAAATACTTCTTATAACAATAAAATATCAGATTATAGTGTTTAAACAATATATAAAAAAATATCCTTGCGTCTATGATGTTATCACAAAACTGTACATTCAGTTAACAAAAAATATAAATCTAAGCATAAAGTCCCAAAAGGGAAGCAAAATCCGGGATTCATCCTGCCAAACAGTACCTTGACACAACAATAAAATGTCTCACAGTTTGAATAACGTATTCGCTTGAAACAATCCAATTATAATAGGGATGATCATGAAGAGAAGGGACTAAATTTGTCCAACTAAACATGTCCCAACAAAACAGAACGGCACCATGAACTCAGAACTCAATGCAACATAAAAAAGTTCCAGTAAGCACAGTTGTTAACTTGAATAATCCAAAATATTGTGTTCACTGCCAAATAATGTCCCCAACTAACCTCCAGACAAAAACAAGGAAACAACAGTAAAGTGAACACAATCATTAGCTTGAGCAGTCCAAGACACTGTAATTTACTGCCAGATAATGTCTCCAACTGACTTCCACTCAAAAACAGCAGTAAAACGACAATACGGTTAGCCAAAATGTAGTCGCTAACCTGCAAAGCCAAAATCTTGAAAATAGCATCGAAGCCTCAAGGAAAATATGAAAGTCACCTCATATACATTGGTCAATCCTAAAAGGAAATATAAAAGGCTCATCGTAACCAAAAAACACTGCAAAAGATGCCTGCTTCAGTAGACATAAATAAATGCATAAATGCATTTGCAAGTACAGAAAACTCTTAGAACAACCTTATGTTGACCAGTATCAAATGCAGGAATGGTTAAGGAGAGGTGAATTTAAACTAAAAGGTGAAAGGTTAATATTGACAGCATAGGAGAGTGGTTTATGTACACTTTGGTTCACAAAGTCCATTGAACATGTGGGAGAAACAAATAAATGCAGGTCCTGTAAAACAGAATTGGAAACAGTTGCTCATCTTGTTGCCGGGTGTGATACACAAATGGCGGAAGGACTGTATGCTGAAAGGCATAATAATGTGGCAAGACTGTTGCACTGGGGATTGTGCAAATACTGAAGTAGCTGAGAAGCATTAGAAACATGAGCCACAAAGCATTATAGAAAATGAAGTTTATATCACATGGGATCACCCATTACCAACAGTTCAAAAAATAGATGCAAGAAAACTTAATATAGTAGTCCATGAAAATAAGCCAAAAGTAGCATTGATCATTGAAAGTGCTACACCCAGTCACTACAGTGTCTTACATATAGAGAGATACAGAGTCATAAAATAACAAAGTTTAGAGGCAGAAATGAGAGTAATGTTGAAGAAGGATACCCAGTCAGTTCCAATAGAAGTAGGAGTAATGAGTCTTCATTGAGCAATGAGTAAAAAGTACTCATGAGCAATGAGTAGAAAGAATTTACAATTGTACTTAGACATGTTACTGATACATCTAACTCCATATGAATTGCAGGAGGAGTAATTTCTGGGCACATTCGTGTGCTGTGATGAGCACTTCTGGCTAACATCAAAGATCAAAGCAATACTAATTTCATGAACTTTAATCATTCTTTGACTTAAGAATAAGTGTCCATTCCTATCATGGTATTAGAAACTCAAACAACTTGGAGAAATTAAACTGGCAAAATGCCAGACAGTCATGTTATAGGACTGCTAGGCTAAAGTGCATGCAATACTTTTTATCCACTATGAGGTGCTTTTTTACTACTTTTGCTTTAAACTCTATGAAGCTATGTAGTCTGTCCACTTCCCTACATTGCTACTTTAATGGATTGTGGTCTGTACCCACAGTGAAATTTCTGTGATACAGGTGGGGTTCTAGCTTCTGCAGACCCAAGACACTCTTCAATTCTTTATGACTGCATAAAAGATTCCTACTATATGATGAAGTTTGTGGCTTAGGTACACAGCAGGGTTCTCTTCTTCTCTGAGGGAACCTTAGTATAACTCCCACTCCATAATTAAAAGCATATACTTGTGCAAAAACAGGACTGGCAAGTACATTGGATCCACAAAAACTCTCCTTCAGCATTTGAAATGTCTGTTTGGTCTTCAACCCTGTAAGCCATCATACCAGTTGTATATAGAAATGTCAAGCAAGTGTAGGCATAATCTTTCATCCCTGCTAGAATGCAATTTACCAGTTGTTGTGGCACTTTTCATTCCAAAGAGCATTTCAGTAAATGTATATAATCCAAATGGAGTCACAAAAGCTGACCTGTCCTCTGCTGCAAGAGTCGAGGGTACCTACTATGAACTCTTGGTCAAGTCAATAGTGGTTAGTGCTGTTCTAATTTCCTGAAAATGGGTAAGAGATAGCTGCTCTGAGATGGCTATCTTATGCCATGAGGTCCAAAGAGACGGTACAACATGGCAATTTTCTAAAAAGTGATAGCCAGCAAACCACCTATGAGATGAAACTTTTCTGTTTGAAATTGTACAAAAGTTAACTGCTTTCATCTGATAAATAATGGACTTCTTCAGAACTAAACTTGGAAATTGTATCACTTTCTTTTATCTCATTTGTACACCTGTTGGACTCATGTTCAAAAACATACTTTATGCATTTCTGTGGCAAATAAGGTAAAAACAGAACATTTCTTTAAACTAGAAATCCAATCCAATGTAAATATAGCCCATTGCATTATTTTTCATTTATATAAATCAACTTTCATAAATAAATAAACAAATAAAATGGGATAGTACAGGAAGCAACCACTGGCTTTGTATACTGAAGTATCCAGTGCACATTAGAGATGCAAATAGATATACAGAGTCTTCACAAAATAACTGGTGGATTAAATGTTGATGCATAGCTTAGAAGAAATTATGTTTGTTCCTCAAGAATGTGAATTAATTGCTCAGATTAGTACAGTATAAAAGAAAACGAGCATGCAGACGCTGTGGAGTTTTAACTATCTGATCATGGAATTTGTTCAACAAAAGGCAAAGTGTATATCATACAGTAAACAATCACTTTGAAAGTTTGCAAGAGTATGGTGAAATAAAGCAAAGGGGGTAAAGTACAAAAGAGGTGAGCATGTAAGAACTGAACAGAGAATTCTGAAAACAAACTTTTCAATTAAAAGCAGACGAAACAAAATTAGTGAGACAAAATGCAAACATGAGACTTGTGTATCCAATACCTGGCAGAGGAAACAAATATAAACCTATGTGAGAGTAGCAATGCTGAATAGAAAAAAAAATGAAGTGTGTGTATTGATCTTATAGATGATCACATTTTTGGACATTTGAAACCTAAAACGCTTGTTTAAAAACAGAACAAACAAATGTGCCCAACATTCTGACAAACTCACTCTCACAGGATATAATAAGCGCAAATGAACAGATAAGGGCACCATTCTATTTTGAAGGGTAAAGAGTGAGCTTTGATAAGCAATCGTCTGTACAAAAGTAATGGTATTATAAAAATATTAAACTCAGAGAAAAAGAAGAATGCTGCAAAACAAAACATACCAGTGGAGCATAAAGACCTACTTGAAAATATAGGTACAGCAAAAAAAACATGAAATAAAGCTTCATAGTGGTACAAGGCTATCAGTGTACCTACATATGGACATGCCACGTAAAATGAAATGATGATAAAGAGTTAAACTGGAAGAAATGGATAGAATATAAAAAGCTGCAAAATTTACACCTTCATTTATTACCCACAGTCAAGCCAACAAATTGTACATTTCTTAATCAATTTATCAATTTCAATGATGCTAATGGAGTAAAACAAAGAAAGTATTACATGTACAATAGACAACATCATTTTAGATCTCTCAAGGTGGATTTCATGACATGTCAAAAAACAATCTGAGTTATAACTGGCAGACAAATGCATAATTCTTTGTAGTGCATGGAGCTTTACCTGCTCCCATGTACTACAAAGGTTCACAAAAGGAAACATAAAGAATAAAAAAGTATGTGCTTTATAACTTTGAAAACTGTAACACACTTACTGCTACTACAAAGAAAGTGACCACCATGAGAAAGAAACAGAAAATACAAACATCTTTAGAAATGTTTACAGCAGTTCATTCTGAATTGTGTTTCTCAGCATCCCATTGTTTTTCTGTGGTGGCTGCTGATTGTAATTAGTCCTAAATGCTATACCAGTAATTAACAGCAGTGACAGCTACTTAACAAGCCTATTATTTTCCAGATGTTTTATGGAAATTGAGGTGTTGCATGTACTGAGGAGTAAAAAGTTTGAGTAAGCTGGATTAGAATTCAGCAAATCAAGTATAGCTACACTCAGAAAGTTGAATCATCAATTTATTCTCAATAGAGTTAAGAGGTAAAAGGCATAAAATAGAGGATTATGGTCAGGTCACCAATCATAACTTGCTTATTGTGTATTTAAGACATATGGATGCCAAGAAATATACCTTGAGAGTAAAGCTCAAGAGCTGAATTTTGACATTCATGCTGAGCACACATAATTTTAAGTTACCATTGGTGATCCAGTCATAAATCTTTATGCATGGGAATTTGTCTGCACCATGTACTACTAACTATAGAAATATTGAATTAAAAAAGGAAGTGCTGTGTTAGCTTTGAAAACTGGTGGTGCAGTTGGGAAACACTGCAGATCTTTATATATTTCCTGTGTAAGGGAGGTAGCTAGTTCTCAAATACATTTTTAGTGCATGCACACAGCAGACATAAATTAACCTGTTTCATGTTCTGCTGTTGCAGTTTATGCTGAGATATTAAATGAATATATTACTGATTCAGTACTACTACTACAGTGCCAGAGGTGATGTTAACAGCACAGGGGTATTTAACAACTTCTAAGCATTAAGGTCAGGTCTCTCACTATAGTAACATTGTACCAGGATGTCATTTAACTGATATTTGAGTGTAATAATAGCACTGCATATACTACAGTATATTTTTGGGACAACTTTGCCTGCAATTTTTTTTTCAAATTATCATACAGCAGTTGGTATAGAAAACACACCATAAGAAATTGGAATAATGATAATTATATATAGGAAAATCCTGCTGTTAAGCTTAACAAGATGTGCTTGATATTCAAAAACATGGCTGAATTAAAGAATTTGGTATTTTTTAATACAACCATCCTATGATAAGATGAGATAAGGCATCAACATCCCTGTAAGTCTTTCTTAATCCCAAGGATTTGTCATCCTTAAAGCCTATTTGGTACAGACTCAAACTACAAATGTAACATATGATCTTTTCCAAGTATAACTATGAGCGAGACCATAAATATGACATACAGCCTTATAATTTTAAATTTTTATTATAAAAGTTGTTAGAAAGTCTGTATATTTAAATTATGTTGCTGTTACTATATGCTATTCAAATATAGATTAATGTAGGCGTATCATAACGAACTTTATAAAAGTGAACTTTACGTGTTTCATTTTGAGCAGGCAATTTTCATGTCCCTGACTTAAAGAATAGATTAAACAGTGGGGAAAAAGCCATTTCTAAAATATAATCATGAGTATAATGACATAAGCAGTGTTGGAATATTTAAAGTTGAAATAAAATGACCTTATTTCATTATGTAAAAGGTGATATACCATAAAAAATAGCAATGTGTTTAATGCAGCAATAAATCTAATTTGATTTTAATGTGTAATTGACTTGAGTCTATTGATACCAATTGTTCTAGTGAATTTTTCAGCTTGAGAAAGAAAGAGGTACAGGCATATTAATGACTGCTAGAGATCCGCCTATCAGGCACGTTTAGTCAAGTTCTTAATGTTTAAGTCTTACTTTAGCCTGTCCATATGCTCTCATCTGTTTATTAACTAAGAAAAATTAATTCCTTGAGGTTACAAGGTTCAGCCATGAAGTAGTAATTGATACTACAAGACTGTATGTTCCTGTGCTAAAGTATTCATTATTACTAGATCAGTACCATGGTACAGTATATACTGAATGTATGCCTTACAAGAATAAATGTATTGTTCATATGTACATTCTGAAGACAGCAATTAAGTTGGATAAAGCAAATTATTCAATGCTGCTGATATGCAGATCTAATGTAGTTTGTAAATCTCCTTTCTGTATTGAGCTGCTATAGCTTGTGAATTTCATGGCTGTTATAATCTGTACCTGGTAATATGATTACAGCTTCCTCTACACCTCAGCTTTAGAAAGTTACATTTCACTGAGCTCATCTCCAAGATGCTGAATTCTCCAATTGTGATTTTCCATAGGGAAATCACTGTCTATATGTGTGCACTTTTTTTTAATGCTCACAGCGGGGATTTTCTTTTTCTTATGAGTCTCTCTTTTCACCATGGGTATGTGATGGTATTGCTAGCAAATAACTTCAAAGGAGTGCAGGGGTGGGGGTGGGTGGCAGAAATAGTGCTTCTGGATTTTTTCTTACTCTCTTTGATTTTTCTTAGTTGTTAAGTTCCAGTACCATCCATAAGCAGTGAAAATGCATTGGTTTGTGAAGTATGCAAAAGTTTTAGTTGCAGAAACACCTCCCTACTTAATTCAACAACTATAGGCATTAAGCTTCCTGTCATACTTTCCACTACTGCTTACTCAGCTGTGATCATTGTCTGTCATTAACAGAGCTTATTGACCTAACTACTGGGTGTGTCATATACTGTGACAATTTCCAAAAAGATGGAGGAGTAAAGGTGGGGAGGGGGCAGGAAAAGAGCAGTACACCTGGCTTATATATTTCAGAAGGGAAACGGGCTTCTGATTGTAATTTCACTTTTTCCCAGTGATGGGGGTAGTGCTGCAATCATATAACAGATAGTTATTGCATTCAACATTCTGGGGCTATGTCTGGCACTGCATATGACACCAAACATGTCCTGCCCAGTTAGGCATAACAATAATTCCCTGCAAACAAGGAAAATGTATGTAATACCGCTGGGCTGCTTCACTCCATGCTTCCCTTTTTTGTACCTAACCCATGAATGAACACAATGGTCCCACCCCTGGGTGAGCAGTGCCACAGACACTTAAGTAAGGAACAAATGAAGCAACACTAAGCAGCTGCTGATCAGGTGGAAAGGTGCATGAAAGGGACTTGAATAAATTTCAAAAGGAAAATAATTGGAGACAAAGAAAGGCAAATAGTGTGAATAGACAAAATAGAGCTCATCATACATCATGCTTTTTTTAAAAGTTGAGTCCCCAGGTTCAGACCATAGTGCAATAAAGACAGTGTGATGAAAACTTTCTAACATATGTATGGACTTCTCTTCTAAATAAACATATTTTTTTATCTTCCAAAGGTCAGTAACAATGATTTTTGGAAGAAAATCCTCTGCACAAAAAACTTAGCCAAGTGATGCCACAGTTGATAGCTAGAGTTAATGTTTAAAAATGCAAGGACACGCTCTTTCCACTGGAAGGGAAATTCAAGAGGATGGCTTAATTTCACATTAGGGCTGATACATTTTGGATGTCATCTTAAAAGAATCTAGGAGACAATTATCAAGTTACTGTAGAGGATGAACTTTGATTTTAATGCCTTAGTTTTTTTCTCTTCTCATTCTGAGTAAGAAACAAGACATGGAGGACATAATATGTGCCAACAAAAGTTCCTGAACCGAAGTAACTGAAACTAAGAAAAGGTGTGGGTATAAGGGGGCATTGTACAATAAGTATAACCTGGTAGATTATAGGATAGATGTAAAGTACTGTTACTTTTAACAGGGGTGCTCTGTAGGGTTTAGTGCCTAGCTTACAATGCTGTAAGTTTCTGTATTCCACATACCTTTGCAACAGCATTTAAAAACTAACTTTACCTTAAGTGAGCATTAGTTGCTTTTGTCACTCTTTGCACAATAAATGTATTTGTTGGCATCAGCCTGATGAGTATTTACTTTGTTTATTTAGCATTCCACATACCCCTCCTCACCTTCTTTCTTCACCAGTCTTATTATCTTCTGAGTGCTTGAATAGATTTCCTCTGTAGCACTCAGTCGTAAAGTCCATTCCAGAAGTCCATCTGCCCACATGTACTCATCTGTAATAACCGTACTCCGGTATTTAACCCCACACCTACTTATTACGGTAATAAACATGCCTTCCCTAGCAACACCACTAAAGGGTACAAAAGGACACAAACACACTTCTAACACAACTATTCCCTTCCTTAGCCCTGCTTTAACCCTAACCTACAACCACACATGCTCAACCTGAATGCCAACACCTTCATTACATATGGAAAGTTTCAGCATTAATACCCAATCCCACATATCTTACATTGGATATTCTTACTTTGGCAAATGCTACCATTGATTGTCTATCTAATCAGCCAAGATCAGCAAATAATTCAATGAAATGTAAGGAACTACACATACACACACGGACGCACACACTCCAGAAAGCACTGGAGTTAGGGCAGACCTCTGAGGTTCTCCACTAGTGCGGCTGGCATTTTCCTTGGCATTGACCCCATCACGACAATCCTGTTTTCTGCCATTCAGCTATGCATTTCCTTATATATGGTCCTATCCGCAGCCACTCCAGTTTCCCTGTTAGCTGCCTGCGTGTGACTAATTCACAAGGAATCAACAACAAAAGCATGGCAGGAGCGTGGCAAAGACTTGTGCAAGGCTCAAAATCCAAACACAATAAAACCTGCATTAAGGGAGCAAACAAATGTTTAATATAACCAAAGACATGCTTGCCAGTTACTGCTGGCATCATCTGTTTCTAAAGGTCTTGCTGAAGTCCATACAGAGTATGTCAGTTAGTCCTACCCTGGCAAGTTAATTTGTAATCCAGTCATAAAACCGCATCACATTTGGCTGACAGCTCATTCTGGTTGTGAACACATGTTGATTTTCGTATTGTATGCTGGTGTCTTCAAAGAAAGCAATCTGACTTTCTATCAGGGTTCTCCGGCTGATGTTCCCTACACTATAGAGACCAACATTGCTTTGCTGGACTTATTGTTTGGAATGGGGAATGCTGGAATGGTTACATAGTATATGGAACACCAGTGTGTAGCTGAATTGGCAAATTACTTAATTTGCTTTTATGGGGTTATACCGATGTTCTATTCTTCCATGACAAAAGGCTTAAAAGCTCCATCGGAGTCCTTCAAAAACTTAACTATTATCACGAAATAATTCCTGAGGAAAATAAACTTTACCTCCCATGGGTATAGAGCAGTCTGGGCAAAGGATTTCCTGTACCCAGGTTTGAGAGATAGTAGAGCAACTTATACAAATGAGTTGTAAAGTTTAAGTAGAACCAAGAATCTTCATGCAAATATAGTGTGAAAAGATGCTTACACAGAAATATAAATATCAATGTTATTGAGATTTACAAACACGTATGAAGCCTGTATTTTTATTACTAAATGAAGGAAAAAGACCCAGCTAGCAAGCTATCCTTTTGCTTAATAGGGCAAGCATGAGGATTTCATCATAACTGTTTTTTCCAAGATGGTGATTTATTTAAGTAGTCTGCCAAATAGCTTTGATGTTCCAGCATTATTGAAATGTTTCTTGAGAAATTATCCAGGCCAGATTACTTTCTTTGTGAGATTTCCAGTGTTCATATGTTTCTTGATATTGTAAACTACCTTTACATATAATAGTGACATTTACTTTTATTCCCTCAACAGCGATATCCTGAAAACCTTATCTACTATAGAAACACTATACCTCTTTCTCCATTTCTGGAATATTCTATTCTTACCCCATGCTGATTATCATTTCTTTAATCCTTTTTAATCTACCTCAGTTAAAATAGATTCTGATTTAAATTTCTTAGGGATGCCTCTGCAAAACAATTTAAATTTCTTAGAATAACATACTTAACTAAGGGAACTCAATTTAGAAAGATATAGCCAGAGCGAATACATACACTCTTCCCCGCTGTCAGAAATGTCAATAGCTATGCTGAACATTTTCTAGATTTTCCTTTAAACTCTTCTTGGCATTTAATACCCAAAACCTTTTCCAGAATATATAGATTAACATTCTGAAGTTTATTTGGTATTCTCATACAGCAAATCACTAACTCTCTGTATCCAAATATTAAGGCATGGTTATTTAATATCAAGGTAATTTAAAACGTGTCAAGGTTATATTTTACTTTAGTGATAATTTATCATGGTGTCCTATTGGCTTATATTCATGCTCCAAATGTTTAGTTCCCCATCACAGAAACTTTTCTCCTTAATTTTTTTGCCAGAAAGCATTTCCAAACATGATATCAATAAACTAATTTATAACTTAATAATAAAAAAGTAATAAATTCTAGATTTGTTCTACATAATTCATTTTATTCAGCCTTTAGCTTTTAGCACATGGCCTTTCAAAATCTTAACCTTATTTGACTTTTTACAATGACTGTTTTCCTAATTTAAAAACTTACCTCAGAATCCAAAATTTGGGAATATTGCCATAACCTAAGGGCTATTTTTTTTGTCACTGATGCCTGATGACTATTAGATCTCATGCTGGTTTACTGACCTATTTGCTCCTGGTAAAGCAGCTGCTTGTTCCAGCTTTACTCACTCTTAGGGCAAAAAACAAACACAGAGGCTATCATTTAAGCATTCAGTCACAGCTTTCTTGGTACATGTACCCATCCTAGTTCACTAATGGCTGACAACAGCAGCTGCATCATTGCTGAAACCTACAATGTGTGCATACGCATGCAGGTTGAGGGCTATCATCACTATCTTATTAGGTCCAAGCCAATACCTCCCCCATCTTTTCTTCTTCTTTCTCACTGCTAGTGGATGGTTCATGACCACCAAACTTTTCCCACCAAACATACCTCGCAACTTCTTTGAGCAAGATATATGGACAAAGCCGCAAATAATGGGGGTACAAAGGGCCAAAAATAGGGATGCTTTTTCAATATTGCTGTTACAAACTTAGAAAGTTGATAGAATAACCGGTTATGAATTAGCAAGAATTTTCAAGAGGATATGAAGTCTGAAACCCAAATGGCTACTATTATTTTCTGACTTCAGTCCTCAATGATTTGCCAGTAATTTGCCAGAAGACCATAATTTTATGAGAAACTGACCAAAAATATCAGGCAAAAGTCTGGACAGTTGAGAGGTATGGCACCAAAATATGACTGATGTCAGTCACCTACAGCTTAGTCCAATACTCATCTTGTCAAGTCCTTCCTGAGTCTTTAATTGGACTTCATCCCCTCTGTGTCACAGAGCTGGTCCTGATAAATATGTTTCTAATATAAAACATCATTTGAACTTCTTTTCAGCTGGAGCTTCAGCATGCTTCCTTTTGTGGATCCAAATGTCTTAACTTCATGGCTTCAAGGCAAAAATTATAATTTGATACACTGGTTGTTTACATATAAGCTACAAAAGAACCTAATTTAGGACAATGAAGTATTGTATTCTTCTACTAGGTTCTGGTTGATTTGAACTTAAGGATCAGTAAAACTTGGACAATATGTTGCTTTACATTATACCCCCTCTTTCAAATATAAAATATCGTCTTTATTCAGTTTACTTCAGTCCATATCTAACACCTTCTGAAACAGATTCTTTCCTAACTTTATTCTATTCTATTACACTTGTAAAGATAGACTGCAGCTATCCTTCATGTTTTCTGTTCTTGTCCTATAGTCCTTAACCTATTGATAAAAACTAAGAAACCTTTTTGCAATTTATTATCATAATGACCGAATTGTCCTGGTAGCAAGCTAATTTATTTCTCCCTGCAGCTGGCCATCAGCTGCCCATGGCTCCTCCTCCTTATTACCTGGATCTATTGGCTCCATCTTAGCTTTCACCAAGTTCAATTGACCCCCAAGTCTAGAGTCATTGAGGCGATAGAGGATGTTGATAAAGCATCAATACTGTAAATGGGGAGAGTGGGGTGTGGGCTTGAACTCCCAATACTTACCAGCAACCTTGCAAGCACTGTAGGTTGCTGCAACTTTAGGTGCATGGAGACTTCCATACATTGACAGCTTCTGACCAAGCTGTGTGCTGCTCACCAGGCCTTTAGCACTGCTATTGCAATTAGCCTAGGCTGCCTTCCCCTCCAGTGTGGACAAGTTGATTTTGGCCACTAATTCCCACCCTGCCTGTATGGCCACTCCACCATCTATGTCACCAGTCAAACATGGGCATTTAGGTCTCAGTAAGGTCTTTAACCCTCTGTACCATGCTTGGCAGCAAGCTGTTTTGAATCGTTGCCATAACATAGCTAATAAAGTTAATTTAAAGATGGTTATAGCAATCTCTGCAAAAGTCAAAATGTATATTACAATTAGTGGAGGTCACTGAACGAGATATCCTTTCATAAACTCTCCTCTGCCATGTCCAAATACTCAGAAGTCTATAAAACATTTGATAAAAAATGAAAGGAAATAACTTTTTCTGACTGAGACTAGCCTGGGACATGATGGTTCAGCTGCTATCAGAATAAATTCCACTCTCTTTTAATATTCTTAAATGGCCATGTTATTAGTGATTACTACCATTTTTCCACTTACTTTTATTTTATTTTACATTTGCTTACCTATTATACTAATTTGTTTTGTTTGCAGCAATAATTCATATATTTGTACTTTACATTCAGGTTGCTAAAAGTCTTCTTAGTTATGATTTTTTTTGTTAAAATTAGTTAAATTATTTCCAAAGTTAATTTGTTGTTTATTATGATTTATATTAAAATAAAAATTGTAGTTTGATATTAAAATAAAAACTTTAAAGACATGTCTCTTACAGAAGTGACAGTGTCTTCTGGGGCTTCTTTCATTTACCTGTTTTTATTCATCACAGCTCCGCAGCCTCTAGAATTGTCCACTATGAGTTCATTACTAGCCTTTATAGAACTGTGAATTTAGGGTCTGAAAATTTAGCTACAACAAAAGGCACAGTACTGTATCCACTCTGCATGTAACTCTCAGAGCCATTGGAAACCTTTCAGAGACATTGTTTACAAGAGAGCTACAGACCAAGTTTTTTAAACAGGAAAAGAAAGCTGTATTCATCTGCTTTAAATACAGCACATCACATTTAATAGACTCTAAGCTCTTGTTCCATCCAGTGGATGGCTTGTTGTTGTTGTTGCTATACAAATGTAAACTGATTAGTAGGGTGGGAAACAGACTGGGTAAGTTCCAACGGGTTGAATGGTGTTTAACTGTAAAAACATCAAATGCAAGACCACTGCTTAAGAGGATGCAATGTGTATTTCAGAATGAAAGGGACTCAGTTACATTCCTTGGTCCAAGTAAACAACTGATTTTTATCAAGGCACTTGCGTGAGCTCTCTGAAAAATAAGACACACAAGAAAAATTATTTCACAAACAAATATTGTTAGGTATGATAAGAATCCTATCAGGATGTAGTGGGAAATATGTATCATATAGCCTGCTGGTATCAGACAGTGATCATTTGGCACACAATTCCTTTCCTTACAAAGCAATCATAGAACTCAGGTATGCAGAAAAAAAGTGTTTTGATGTGAACACTTTTTCATTCATTGAAGCACTACTGCAACGCCCTCCCTTATTTATCTTACAGCTCCTTTACAAATGTCATTCTTTGTTTTCTGTCTATGCTTGACTAGTTCTTCTTGGGGTCCAATGAACAACCCTAGTTCTGCCTTTCTGTACTTACACTCGGCTTTCTAAAACTTACAAATTTCTCACTTTTTTTGCAGTGTTTTCATTTTACCTCCACTTTTAGTTTCCCTCAATACTGTGCATATCATCTTTGTTCAGTTTTCTTTGTAAAGTAATTATGACTTTTACAAAGCACATTTGTTACTTACCTTGGAAAATTTGTGTTAGAGTATCATTGACTATATTTTCTTTAGGTTTACTATAAAGAATTAGAAACAGCATCAACTTCTATAGATTTGCATGGACACCCATGCAGACGGGAACTGAAAGTTCAACTGCTGAATCCTACACTAAGGCACTGTACGAGCACATCCACTCATGCATGAATCGTGTCATCACAAATAGAACCAAGATGCTCTCATCCAAAAAAATGAAGCCAATCTGGTGGTCCCCTGCCATAAACAAACTTTACAACAAAAGGAAGAAACTGTTGCAGAAAAGTGGAAAATCCCAGGATGCAAAAAACTCCCTTACCAGCCTCAGTAAGAAACTGAGGTCCCTCATAAAATCCTCCAAAGCTAGTTATGAAAATAAAATTGCCAAATATTCCAAAGACAACCACAAGGCATTCTATAACTATGTCAAGAATCTAAATGGCAATGCTCAG
>NC_056741.1:1879387503-1879480003 GCF_019279795.1 Protopterus annectens
ACAACAACTGGAAAGGCCACAAAAATACCTCAAAAAGAGGATTACTGGCCTCAGACAGATGCCTTACACAGACCGTCTCAAAAAACTCCAGCTTTACTCCATCGCATATCGCCTACTCACAGGCGATCTCTGCCTAACATACAAAGCTATGTCAAACCCAGAGCTGTTGGACATGCTCCACTTAAAGAAATCCCAATCCCCTCTGAGCTACAAGCTCTAGGGACCTAAACCTTGTCACCACAATAAACAGAACACGCTGGAGGGATAGATTCCTATCCCAGAGACTTCCCATACTCTGAAACAGACTACCTATCTATGTCAAACAGAGCTTCTCATTAGCACTCTTCAAGAAAAATCTTGTTGATTGGATTGGTAATAGGAAATTCACCCCAGGGATCACTTCTGTGGTTCTGCTTGACAGGAGCACAGGAAAATATTTTTTTTGGATGGTGAAAGTCAGGGTACCTTTTTGGCTAGGCTTGTATAGGCCCTAGGGCCAATAGCCTAGTACCTACCTATGAACCTATATAATACAGAGAACTAACTCACTGAAAATTTGGAAAAGGAACTTTAATTCTTATTAGGATGCTTCCACACCCACACTACTTAATTCACTGACTGAGGCACACAAAATCAGAAATACCCAGTGTCATATAACACTGTTACTCAAAACAGTAGTGCCTGACCAACTGAGAACTGATGCACAGACGTTTAAGCACTGACCTCTTTAGAGGCTCTTGAACTGTGCTTTTATTCAACTAGCTAGAATATTATGCATGTCAGCATTCAGGTCTTACAGTTCTTTGACTTGGCATTACAGCCTAAGAGACCATAGTGTGCTCCATATATTTATCATCCCAAGGTTACACAGCAGCTTTGTCACCTAAGAATTTATAATCAGTTGTGCCTTTCTATCTCAGATTAAGTGATGACCCACTTGCTTACCATTTCATCAAATTTAAAGAAAGAAGACTGAGTTGTGGAACATTTTGATTTTTATTTTAATTTATTATTACATGTGGATACTTAAATATGCTAAGATCTGGTTTGTATTTTCAGATTATTATTATTATTATTATTATTATTACCACTACTACTGCATGTAAATGTATAGCTATATGGTAAAACCTTCTTTACCATTATAATTCAAACTGTTTGTCAATCTTTGCTGCCTTTTTCAGGTAGCAGCTGTCTGTTAAAGTAGTCAGGAGTTATATGTAAAATACAAGTCAAAGTTACCTAGGGAGCAATACATGCTAAATCATCTGTGTGGAACAAATGATGGCATTAAACTAATAAGTCTCTCCTAGCATCATAAGCAGACCTGCTTTTCAGATGAGTGCCTTCTTCTTAAGAAATATAATGCCCATGTTCACCATAATAAACTTAAATTCAAGGTGACAGGGTCAGTTTGTGAGTGAAAATACTGCAAACAGAGGATATGCTGTTTAGTGCTGCGTGGTGAATGTAAACCATAGAGGCTGCAGGGAGCAACTGAATGGGTGGTGTTAACTGGAATGAGGTGGGGCAATATCATGGCAGGTAAACGACTGTTTAACTGTGACCAAGGAGCAGCTAAGGCCAGTTATTTGCATCCATAGACTGCCTCAGTGCTCATATTGCATAGACACTTTATTGCCTGTATATACCATTGATGCCTGATAATGGTAAAATGAAACAAATGGTCACAATAATGTCCTTCAGTTTGTTTTCCATAAACAGAGTCAAGTTTGCCAGCTGATTAATGACTATTTAACTGTCGAATTACAACAGACAAAATCACTTCAACTGATAAACTGATTTTGTTTCCACCTGTTACAGCGACTTAATTCTCTGCATATACCACATAGGTCTAATTGCAATGAAATGAATACATGCATAAATTATGCCCAGAGTAATGTAGTTCAACTCATTGTTCGTAAAGGCATACAGTGTAACCCATTTCAACCCTTTCCATACACATCATACACATCACACACTGGGATGCCCATCCGATATACAGCCACTTTATTGACTATGTATACTTCAGATGTTCCAGCTCTGATACTCAGTTAAGTAAATAAATTACACAAATAATAGCCTTAGAAATGCATTTCAGCTCATCGCTTTCAGAAAAATGCAGAGCAATCCATTACAATCCCTTGTCCTTACCAGCACACAACTGCATGCAGACACAAATATTAATAGTCACTGAACACAGCTATATAAAATATAAAAAACACTTAAAATATTGCAGGTTAGAGGTGACTAGCAGTAGTGCCCAAAGAAAATAGATCAGTTACACAGCATATTAAGATAAAAGAAAATAAGTTCTGTATTTGTATTTAATCTTATGCATTGTTCTGTCAGAGCTTATCCACAGCTTTCTTTCACTTTTAATTTTAGGTTGCCAGAGACATCAGTCAACTGAGGCAGCATAAGCCATTGTGAAAGTGCTGCTTATTGCTTCATATAGTAGTACCAAGAGCCCACAATAAAGCCTGGCTTCTGCCCCTTTTAAATGGTAGAAGTACTTGTAATAATGCGTAATCACCATATTTTGTATTGGGGGTGTGTGTGTAAATATATGTGTAAATGCTAGGCTATTTTGAAAACAGCCCTGATGAATAAGTAGATATTTTTTATCTCCCATTTCATTGCTTCTGCTTCGTAAAATAAATTTAGTGCTCTACAAACTACGTGAAACATTTACCATTTCATACATTCATATGATCATAGGTGTGTACTAGGCTAATGGCCCTGAAATCTTTACAAGCCTAGCCCATAGAAGTGCCCTGGCATCGTGTCACCTGATGTTAGTTCCCAGTGCCTCTATCAAGTAGAACCACTGGAGTGATCCCCCGGGGTGAACTTTCTAGTACCCATCCACTCATCAAGATTTCTCTTGAAGAGGTACAGCAAGGTGCTCTGCTTGACATGTATGGGAAGTCTATTCCAGAGCATGGGCAGTCTCTGGATGAGGAACCTGTCCCTTCAGCATGTTCTGTTGATTGTGGTAATGAGGTTGAGGTCTCTGGAGTGTATGGTGGGGAGAGACTGGGATTTCTTTAGATGTAGCATTTCTAACAGCGCTGGGTCAGACATGACTTTGTAAGTCAAGTAGAGATCACCTCTATGTAGCCGATATGAGACAGAATAGCTGGAGTCTTTTGAGTCTGTCCATGTAAGATGTGTCTTTAATGCCTAGGATCCTCTTTGTGAGGTACTTCTGTGGCCTCTCCAGCTGTTACAGGTGTCTAGTGAGGTACATGCAAAATGGGGCATTATACCCGATGATTGGTCTAATGAAGAAAGAGTAGAGAGAGATGATGACCTCTTTCTTCCTGGATGCAAAACCCCTTGGTAATGAGATGTGCCACATAGAAGGAATTTCTGACCACAGTGGTAATGTGGTGGTCGAAGGAGAGGTTGCTGTCAACCTGTGTCCCCAGCTCTCTTATAATGCATTCATAGTTCAGTGGGATCCCATCGATATGGTAATTAGTGGGAACTGAGTTTTTACCAAAGGGGATGACAATGCAATTTTTGGGGTTAATCTTAAGGCTATGATTTCAACACTAGCCATTGGTCTCAGTGATGCCTTTCTGTAGGATGTGTGCATCACTTAGGGAGTTAATAATGGCTCCCAGTTTGCAGTTGTCTGTGAATTTGGTCAGCCAGAGTCCCTTTGTGTTGGCCTGGACTTCTGAGAAGTAGATGCTGAACAGGACAGGACCCAGGACTGATCCCTGTGGGATTCCAATTGTGCTTGGTTAGCAATCTGACTTGGAGTCTACTACTTTCACACTGTATTTTCTGTCTATGAGCCAGTTTGCAACCCACCTAGTGATATAGGTGTTGATGCCTAGTTTGGTGAGTTTACCAATAATTCCTGAGTGAGAAATGGTATTAAAAGCCTTGGCCAGATCAAGGTAAGCTGTATGCACTGCCTTACCTTCATCCACAGTCCTGGTAACTGACTCAAAGAAGTCAACCAGGTTGAGCAGGCATGATCTCCCTTTCACAAAGCCAAATTGCATGGGATCTAGAGTTTGGAGATTTCCTATATCTTTGTTAATCAGGTCCATGATAAATGCACTCCATAGCTTTACATATCAGACCCATCAAGCTAATGGGATGATATTTCCATGGTCTGTAGTTTCTACCCCTTTCTGGAGAGGGATGACTGAAGCAATGCTCCATTCAGTAGGGACAAAGCCTGAGGTGAGGCTGTGATTGAACATGGTACACAGATGTGGTGCCAGTTCACTTTGTAGTTCATGTAAAACACAGCCAGGGATATTATCAGGTCCCATGAAAGCTATATTCTTGGCCTTGGACTATCCAGCTTTAACCTGTGCTGCAGTAATGCTGGGTGCCTAGCATTCTTCCAGTATTGTGATTGGTCCTTTAGGTGGGACAGAACGGTAAGTTTGGCACTGAATCTGTCGGCCAGTATGTTGACAATATCTGTTGGCTCAGTATAGGAGGTACCATTGTGCAGTAACTCAGAGCAAATCTGGGTATTGCTGTGGAGGTTCTTGATATAGCTATAGAAGGCTTTGTGATTGATTTTAGTGTCTGCCGCAATTCTGCCTTCATAGCTGGCTTTAGAGGATTTGATGAGAGATCTCAACTTTTTGTTGAGGCTAATAAGAGAGTTTTTCCAGTCTTGGGACTTCACCTTTTTCTGCAACAATTTCTTCCTTCTGTTGTAAAGTTTATTAATGGCATGGGACCACCAGATTGTTTTCCTTTTTTGGAGGAGAGCCTCTTGGTTCTGTTGGATATGGCTAGTTCCATGCATTTATGTACATGTTCATACATAAATTAACCTATTTCCTAAAATGAAACACTACTGCCATACTCTTCCAAAAACCAAATGGTTGTCCATACCAAAAAGAGCTTAAATTCTTCTGTGTACCTTTTCATGCAAACTGGTATGTGAAGAAAGCTAATAATACTTCTTTGCTCAGAGAATTCCTGAAAATAGTATGTGTTCTTATAATCAAAGGTCCCTTTCTCAAATTACTCCCCATTTACAAACTCCTCTGTCCAACATGAGATGTACAGAGCATACTTTTTCTATACTGGCCCTCAAAGTTTGGAAAGCCAGAGTGAAAGATATTAAATCATTACAAAAGATCATTAATTTTCATAAACAGACGAAATGCTGTCTGCTCACCCAATCCAAATACATACAACTGCTTTAGAACCACCGCCATAATTTAATCTATTTCTCCACACAGTTTATCACTCTGTGCATTTTTACCTCTACCAACTTTTTGGAGGTCCACTAGTCCTAATTACTCTCCATATTAAGCAGCACACATGAGCGCACACACACACACACACACACACACACACACACACACACGCGCGCGCGTGTGTGTGTGTGTGTGTGTGTGTGTGTGTGTGTGTGTGCGCGCGCACAAATCCACCCAAACTCAAGCGTTTTTCCTATCATGCTTGGCTGCTTCAAACAAATATAGCTTTAATTATTTACTGCTACCCCTACAACGCTCCACTTTATACACCTCCCCTTTCTGCCTCCTTCCTCTTTCATTTTTTAGACATATCAGTTCACTGCCCTAAAACTTTCATACAATTTTCAACTTCCACCCAGTCCCAACCTCATCACATCTGCACTTTCCCTTTCCACCATTACATCCAGAAATCCTTCCTCTAATACCATCCTCTTCCTTATGTACATATCTCAGTGCAAAATCGTGTGGCTTTAGTTTTGTAGTAGATTCATTATGTAGTACAAAAACAGTATTCTTTTAATATAGTCCATAGTGTCGGACAATATTCATTACACAGTATAAATGTCTTTACTAGTCTATGTACTAATACTGTAAAATGTTTAGCAACCTATAGCAAACTATGCACTGATTAATCCTACAACTGTTTTTGTATGTTGCATTCTTAATGTAAATTGCTATGTAACCAGCTTCTTGCAAAACAATGTATGCTTTTCTTTCATCTGGTTGTAAACCACGGGTTGAGCCTGGAAAGAGTCCACTTGGATCAGTGCTCTACCCCAAATGACAAATACTTACATAAATAAAATGTAAATGAAATAGAGAGAAATTACATTCTTTAGCTTTCATAAAAAGCTTATACAACAGTTCTGGAAAGGAGACTTCAAGAGACGAGTCTTTCAGGAGTGGTGAGTGGATTCTACTTACATATATTTTGTACACCTGAAGAAATCACATAACTGTGTACCCCAAAACTTCTTGTGGGAAGTGCTGTTAAAGTACAGAGCCACACAGCCACTACCATACACCATTCAGTCCCCATACATGAGGGTTGAGAGATGGGTTTCTATTCTGACTATTAAATCAATTCTTGTTTCCCCGCTAGTTTTTGGTTTTCATGGACAGGATATTAAGGCTCAACCAAGATAGAATTTTTGCTTGGAAATGTTTACAAAGATATTTTTATACCCAAAGTAGACTCCAGAGAATTTTTCCTCTGGTAGACAGAAAATATTAGAGGTGTGACCGGGAAGAAAGAGGTACTTGAGAACATATTTTCTGGGAGTGCAGTGGGTTGGCAGACTTTAAGGATGCCCTGTGGGATGCACTGTCAGAGATGCTGGGTGGGCGGATTGGTGTGACAGGAGAGAGAATTTTTCTGAGCTATGATACAAAATTGGAATTGTCGAGACATGGTAAGGCCTTGCTGTGTCTAATTATAGTGACCGCCAAAAAAATTAGTATAAATTGGAAATCAGAATCTAAACCAACTATATTAGAAGTAGTGAATATGGTAACAGAGATAAAACAACTGGAATTGAGATCTTTAGAAAAGGGTAGGAGCAAACTACAGAGGAAACAGTGAGAATTGTGAGAACAATACATACAGGGGAAGAATAAGATTTAAATGAAGTTAGGCCTTAAATGAGCTATGTAATGTTTGCGATGTATAATGTTTGCAACTGGGAGTGTGTCACTATGGTTTGTGATGTAAAATGCTTGCAACTAGGATTGTGTTGGCGTTGTTCATTATATAAATGTATGCTTGCTAATGTTGTAACTGATGGTTTAACAAAGATGTTTTTTGTTTAAAAAAAGGGGCAGGAATTGAATAATTATGTAATGTTGCTTAGGTTATATGATATATAGCAATATATGTGAAGTATAATGTTTGTTAATGTTAATTTAATACAATTTGATTACTTTTGTATAAATGTAAATTTGCCTATGATAATTCAGTAAAGGTGATGAGTAAAAAAAGATTTAGAGAATATCCCCTATGGGGATGCAATGTTTACATTTCTGTTGTTTGTAAAAAATTGTTGTTCTTTACGCCTCAAGTGACTTGATCTCCAGCATTTACAGAACTGACTCACTGCTTAATAGTCTAGCAGGTGGAATGAATGTCAGTGCTCCTAATCGAAATCATGGTTCTCTCTCAGAAAAAAAATAGTGGGACTCTTCCCTTCAGGTGAGTCAAGTAATAGTTACCACAGGTGAAGTTGTTAAGTATCTTGGACATGGTCATGAGTTTAGCTAGAATAGAACATGATATTCACCAGGAGACGAATATAACAGCAATTATATATATATATATATATATATATATATATATATATATATATATATATATATATATATATATATATATATACACACACACACACACACACACACACACACACAAACAACACACACACATATCACTAGATATAAATAAATCATTATTTTCCGGGGGTGGTATCTGGTTAAGTGACTTGCAAAAACTCACATAGTTGGGCAATGGAGGCTGAGAGAATCAACGCTTGTACCACTGGACCACAGGAAACATCTTGTATCACACTGTGGTGGCTATCGTGGTATAGAGTGAACCAAGTTGGCAGAGAAAGACCTTGATCATTTCACTGCTACTAGCCTTTCATATGGACATGAGCTTTGGCTGCTGATTGAAATAGTGAGATCTGCATGGCAGAAATAAAGTTCCTTCATGGGGTAGATCAGCTCACCCTCTGTTGCAGACTGAGGACCTATGCAGCCTGGAAGAACAAAGTGCTTGCTCATGTTGGAAGGCATCAGTTAACCTGGTTTTGTCAATCAATGGCTGTGATCTCCCTAGGCATTTTCCACAAAGGGTGTGCTAGGCAAAGCAGATTCATAGCAGCCCCAGGACATATTGGGAGAATTGTATCTCTTAGCTTGCTTGACCATTTCATAGCACGAGTTGGAAACTGTTGCCGGGTCCTGTTTCTATATTAGGCTTTCTACTCAACTGATCCCTCAACAGTGGACATAGTTTAGAAAGTGAATGAATGACTAAGTCTGTCTAATAAGGGTTAATACATACAGCAAAAGCCTCCTCTCTGGATTCTTGTCATTTCAAGCAAGTTATTCTTGCTGTGGCATGATTAATTATCATCTCATCTTTACCTTAAATACTCACATCTTATTCATCCTTCTATCTGCCTGTACTTGGGAAATGTACAGTCAATGGTGACTTTTTTGACTTAGCAACAGATTCAAAACATCCAGACTCCAGTATAAGGATGGGGCTGTATTCAATAATCTGAGTCTATGTCCCACAGCATGGTTGTGACAGGGATGAAACGTGTGCATTCAGAAAACAGTTGCAGGATCTACTAGGTAAAGCAGAATAACATTAATTGGTGTGATAATGGAGGACATGAATACACATAATGGAGCAAATATAAAAGGATATGAGGATATTAGGATCACTTGTGTCCATATGGGTGGGGCAACAGAAATAAAGACGGAAAAGACATCCAAGATTTCTGTCTGGTAAATGGCTTGATGGTATCCAATACTTGGTTCAGCAAGACAAACAATCACATGATCACATACAAAACAGGCCAATGTGAAACTTGGGTAAACTTCCTCCTTGTAAGAACAGGTCATTAGGATAGAGCCAGTGATTGCAAAGTCTTCCCCAGTGAGACCGTTGTCCCACAGCATAATACACTGGTTGCCACAATCAGCTACAAGCAAGGGTCAGTGAAGGTTCTAAGGTCAAAAGAGCATGGTGCGAAGATCTACAGGATGACTGAGGAGAAAGCACAAGATTTCACACACCTCAGGAAGATGGCAAAATAGGTGGATTTGAAGAAGCATGGCAGTGCTTCAAAACAGCATGTGTGAGGACTACAGAACAGATATCCAGCTGAACCACATATGGAAATAAGGTACATAAGGAATGGTGGTGGAATGCAGAAGTCCAGGAAGTCAGCAAGGGTGCAGGAAAAAGCAGTGAACAGAAAAGAAAGACCAGATTAAGAAGGAATACTTGCTGGCTAACAAGGAGGCTAACAGATCAGCTGCAATAGCAAAGAACAAGATATCAGAGGCACTTCTAGAAAGTAACTCACTAGTTGGCACAAGTTGCAAGGCAAAGGCAGAAAGATAAAGATATTCATCATGCAGCCTTCATAAGGGATGCCAGCAACAACCTCCTCACCAGTGCACAGGACAACATAGGCAGATTGGAGGAGTATTTCCTGTAGCTTCTGAATGAAGAAAACCCCACATAAGCTGTATTGCCCCAGACACAGCCTATGATGAAAGGAGAAGAGAAGCCCTCCCTAGAAGAACTAAGAACAGCACTAAACAAAATTAAGTCAAGGAATGCAGCAGGCTCGGATAAGGTCACAACAAATATAATCATGATGATGGCTGGGTTATGGGAGAAAAAGCCCCTGTGGGTACTCTTTGCAGGAGAGACAGAAAGTTGTATCCCAGATGACTGAAGAATAAGCATTCTAGTGTTGGTGGGCAAGAACAAAAGGGACATTCACAACTGTGGGCAGTACAGAGGTATCAAACTCCACACTCCATGGAAGTTCTGGAGAGGATGTCTATTGAATTAATTTGGAGAGAAGAATTTGGAGTAGTAGAAAGCAAGATGGGACAGGACCAGTGCATATTCAGATCAGAATGCAACACAAGCTACCCGATGTTTGCAGTGAGACCGATACGTGAGAAGAAGCTATAGATGAGGAAAGAGTCCAACTGGGTATTTCAAGAATTAGAGAAAACATATAACAAGGTGTCAAGAAAGCTGATCTGGACAGTCGAGTGATTGTTCTAAGTCCTGGAAACATTGGCAGAATTAGTGAAGGTCAATGAGAAGTACAAACAGTGTTCAGACTCACAGAGGGGTAACCAGTAAGAGTAGGTGTGTATCAAGGTTCAGTTCTGAGCTCACTGCTTTTCATAATGATGATGGACAGCATTAGCAAACATGTCAAAAGCAAAAGATCATCAAAGCTTCTGTATGCAGATGATGCGGAATTACAGGCTGCCTCTGAACAAAAGCTTCAGCAAATCATCAGGGAATGGGATGCAAAACTGACTGCACATGGGATCATAATGAGTACAGATAAGATAGCTGCAATGGCAGCAAGTCGTGGAAATCAGAACAAGCTGAAAATTGAGAAAGAATGGAAAATAATGGAACAGGTTAACAGCTTGAGGTATCTGAGAGGGGTGGCTGAGGAGAAGGGAACTGTGAATGAGGAGGTCACAGCTAGAATCATAGGTGCTGCAGCCATCTGGCATAGAGTGTCAGGTGCTGCGCATGACAGTAGAATGTCAAAGAAGCTGAAAAATAAGGTGTATAAAACAGTGGTGTCTCCCGTACTACTAAATGTTACAGATACCTAGGCAGTAAAGGCAGAGTAGATGTGGAAGCCAGAAATGAAGTGCCTGAGACAGGTGGTGTATTGCACAATGTGAGACCGATGAAGAAATGACAACATCAGAGCAGAAGCCTAAGCATCTCTAATTGCAGGTCAAAGAGAGCAGATTATGTTGGTTCAGGCATACAGAAATCAATCTGGTGAAAAAGATTTGGGACATAGGAAGAAGGTTAGAGGAAGTGAGGTCATTCTGCAAAGAGGAGGATGGATTGTGTGACTGACTGTCGGAAAAGGAAGGAAAGTAGTATTGAACCGAGAAACATGGTGACAGCTGTTGCAACACCCGGACTCAGTATAGAAAATGGGAAAAGAGGGGGATGATGATGATGGTAATGATGATGATAATGTCTACTTTTAGTCTATGGGGGTATGGGAAGAGACATGGTGCAGGTAATAATCACTTACAATCTCAGATTATTAAAACTGGATCTAGAATAGCTTTAGGAAATGCAGGTGAGGGATACTGAGGGATCCCTATTTGAGTTAAAACAATCAAAGTTAAAACTCTCAATTCCATGAAATATTTGTGTGAGTTGTGAAGAAACTGCCATTTTCAGTGACTTTCTTTTTTGAAAAAGTGCTTAAATACCACAATCTGCACAAGTAGACCTTGTAGAAACATTCATGGGGCTTTATGACTGTATTTTACATTTTTTCCACAACACTAAAATGTCTGAAAATCTTGTGGTATATAGTTTAAGGGGGTTACTGTGTTACTGGTCATTTATTTCAATGTACTTCATGAGACACCTAGCTGTACTGTTCCTATAGCATGTATTATTATCATTCAAATTAAAGTGCTCTGAACAAATCAGTGAAGCATTATTAAAACTCCTCTCTGAAAACCGAATTAGGAAAAATAAGCAGCTATTTTGTGATGGACAAAGTCCCTGCAGTCCTGTGTTTGGGGTTGCACTTCTGCACCTTCTTTTATGTATTACAGCTCATTGTATATTGAATAAAGTGCAAATTTTAATTGACAACAATTTCATTCAAAATGTAGAGCTCTAACACTCATGAACAGCATTGTACATGCTTTTCTCAGGATGACCAGTCCTCAGTGAATTTACTGTTGACAGGCAGTGTGTTATCTTCCAAATGTGATAGTCAGCTAGCCCAGACAATTAAATAGTGGTTATGAACAGGAGTTTGGATGCAAATGTTATGTGGTCATAAGAAATCAACATAGCAAAACTATGTCATTTAAAAAAAAAAAAGTCAGCTTCTGCTTAAAAGTGGAGCTGCAGGTAAAATGCTGACTTACTGTCATATGAAATGAAGCAAAGTCATGAATCCAACATGGCTGGTAAGATCAATGGTGCAATGCTTGCAACAATCTGACCAGGTACACAATGGAATTTTTATCTATTTCACCTATAATTAACTACTTCAGTAATCATTAAATTGTAAGTAAGAAGTGAATGAATGCTAGCTCAGTCCATTTCTCTAGGAAAGAAGTAAAAAAAATGAAAGCCATTTCTCCCTTTTACCTTCTGGAAAAAGAGAGAAAACTGCTGTTTTTGTTTATATATTTTTACTGTAACTGATACAAATATTTTGTATTGATAATGGCAACTGTTTTTAGCTGGGATATTCTAGGTCTGTATGCTAACTGTTACTGCAAAACAGAAATCTGAATACAAAGTTTGTAGAGGTCATTATTTTATCAGAGAAGAGCAAAGTGCTCTTATTATGCAATTAATATAAAACAACAGTGCCCCAGAAATATCCACGTTGTGTTAATTTTCAACAGATAAAATGATGTAATATTTATTCTGATAAATGTAGGTAATGTAACTGGACCATGAAGGCATACTAAAGTGTTATTGTTCTTTTAGTATTAGCAATGACATATGCATGTTTTATTGTCAAACACCACTAATATGTTCTAGTTAAAAACAAAGGCAAAGGTTAAATTTATATACCTGCATACTGGTTGGGAGATTATTATTCCGGGCATGTTGCTGGTATCAGATGGTTTAATGAAACCTGTGACAGAGGGCCATAGATTGCATTATCTTAACAAACAAAATATACAAGGTGATATTCCTCACCTATATAATCAGGATCTCATATATGATAGGCAAAATGTGGGGTGGGTCATTATTCACGTAGATTCTGACACAGCACGTGTTACTGCGGAATGTTACTTGCAAGAAAAGCTCATCAGCAGGGACCAGTTCTGTTAGATGGCGTAACAATCTGATTATGCAATGGAATATAAATTACAGACAGCATGAATAAGAAAGTGGTGCAATGAATGGGAAGATAGTTAGAAGTAAAGCTTTCAGGTTCTACCAAAATGGAGTGATTACAACAAGCAGGTATGCAATGCTAAAAAATGAGAAGGCTGCAAGGGTACAGGGATACAAAACAAACACAAGAGTGACATACGGCAAAAGAAACAGTGACAGGTTCCCAGAAACATATGAAAAATAGGAAGATAAAGACAGGGACTGGGTAATTAGAAAGGGGAAAGATAAACTAATGATCGCCAAAATGTCTTGTATAGATTTCCAGTGGCCACACAAATAGTAGATAGGAATCTGTACACAAAGGTAGTACAGGAGATGAACCATTGTACACAGAGACTCTGATTAAGGGAAATACAGAAACAAGACCTCCCACAGCTGCATAGGTTGCATAAGGACATGCGACACTAAACGCTGGTAAACATGTACAGATCATGTGTGTATGGTAGTCCTGAGTGAGATGAATGATACACAAATTACCTGTCTGACAGCTTCACTTATATAGCGGGGACACATCTAATTCTAAATGCTGGTGGAAGGTGAATGTACTGCATTATAATAATCTAAACATCAGATGATACGGGAGTGCCTGGCTGAAACTGCCTTTTTTACAACAAACAGAAAAGCTATAGATCATAACAAAACTTTTTTTCAAAGATATACTTTTATATCTTCCATGCTTATCCTGGATTATTGCTGTTCATCAAAATATCCATTAAGAAAATGAGCTTCATGAACTCACAACAAATGCTGTGAAAAGCAAAGTTTGTTATCCTAATGTCCTATCTTTTTCTCCTTTTTTGTCCTACTCATCAGAAAGTGCTTGCATTTCTTATTCTGAGAGAAACCATCCTTTTGGACTTTGCTGTTTTCTTTAAGGCACTTTATACTCATTTACCTCTATTTACGTGTGAATTACTCACTAAAGTACAGAAATCTGGTCACAGACAGTTTTTAACAAAGATGCTATACATTTTTTCACTGCCCTCTTTTTCTGGAACATATCTGTAGTTGTTAAATAACAAGTTATACAAACAAAATCATTTTATTTAATATACCAGCTAAGTCAATGCAGTCATTAGTAGACTACCTCATTGTGCAGAAGATTGTAAATAAAAACAACAATGCAAAGTAGCATTGTACTTTTCTTTAAGAAGATTAATCTTTCAGAAAATCTACAGAAACACAGATTAAACAGTGTTCTATAGCTTCCACAAAGGTTATATATGACAGAAATAAAGTAATATAAAAGCTAAAAGGAATCACTATTCTGGGAGATCACCTGGAAAATTCCAGATTCGCCTAAAGGGAAGAATGTCTTATGCCTATGCCAGCATGCTAAGCACACTTGTTTTTGTCATAAGGGGTATCATGTTGCCTCCAGATTCCAAGACTCCCGCTATTTCATGGCCTATTCACACATCCACTTCTGCTGCTGTCCATGAATGATATAAAATAAAAATGGCAGTAGACTGCGTGCCATTCTTAGATGTTAATGAGGCTTGCAGGTGGCTTGATGATACAAGCTCAGAAAACCAGGCATAAGACCTAACAACTATGTTAACCATATAGCCTGACATCAGGCATCCACATCTAACAATAATACTGCATCCTTTACACACTGCTAGCTGGCAACCTGTTAGTAATCATTGCCTATCCCCACTAGAGCTCTAGCCATGCTCATTTTCTGTTCCAGCTCATTTGTGTAGCCTGTGTCCACCTCCTCCGCCACGTGGCAGAAGTCACTGCTCTGTGTTGTCAGTGATCAGTGATCTACCCATCTACATCTCCAGCTTTTTCCTATTCGTTCCTCAAGCATAGCTCTTCACTTCATTCTTCAAGCAACACACTTATGCAACTATTATAGGTAACCACTCTGCTGAAGAAAACAAAGCCCCATACATATCCATGGTGCCAAAGAAGCGCAGTACATACCATTTTTGGTTTACTAAGCATGGTCTCTACATTTCTGAGAATATACAGCAGTAGACGTCCAGAATTTAACCTGTACACACCAACAAATGACACTAACCATGAGAGTAGGCTGCTTATGTTGCAGTATAGTACATACACATTTTATTTTTGCCTTCTTAGTTTATATTATTAAAATATATATCTCATCTGAATATATGACCTGGAATTGAAGTAACACAGCCTAATGTAGAGGGTCCAGTTAGAAGCTGTACTGGTTTTCAAAACTGCTTCGGTGTATCAGCATGCCATATTGACTTGTGTATGCCAAAGTGCATCTTGGAAAGCACTACAGTTTAACAGTGAAAGCCAATCACTATGCGATATGTTGTATTGTGCAGCCTGCACCTTAAGTCAAAAGAACAGTTTTACACAAAATATATGTTCTTCAAAAATATTTGCATTATAACTTCATCATTTTCTAGACAGTTATTTCTATGCACTTCAGAAAAACTAAATTTGCACATTTGTTTTTAGTTCCTAAGTATATATTTGCATAATCCATGATGAAGAAAATGAAGTACTCAGAGGACATTATCCAAACCACACCTGAAACAAGAAGTTCAGACAAGGAATACATTTAGGTCAGTCTAACTGAAACAAACTTGACACTAGGCAGATGTCCATGATGTCATTTAAAGTGATACTTATATTTACCCTATGAAGATACAGTTGATGACAGATGAATGTTAATCTAAAATGTATTGCAGCAGTGATCAAATAATGGACATCTTATTTGATAATGTAAAAATATTCATTCATTCTAAGGCAAGGTAATGCTATTCAAGTAGTTCAGTGACTCTGATATGCAAGATGCCCATTAGCAGAAAGAATCTCTTGTGCAAGATGCCCATTGTCTCAGTCATATCCCCCTCTGATCATGGAGAGCAATGTATCTAAAGACCTTCTCTCCATTCATCCAGTGTTTGAGATCAGTTGTGCGTTACTGTATCAAATGAATGCAAGATGCAAAACTACACCCAAAATTCAATTTAAAAATTAGCAAATAAATCAAATAATGTAATAAATTATCCTGCAAATTTCCTATGAGAGCAAACAAAGACTGATAAAATCAGGCTAACACCAAAGAAAAGTAAAAGAAAAATAAGGTTTGGATGATAAACTAGAAACACATATTACAGATAACAGGAAAGGCTTTTATAGGGACTTAGAATGTTTAGCAACTACATCTTGCAGTTAACCTAGTTTATGGTGATTTTATTTCAGAAAAAAAAATCTGTTCCTAAAAATATTAATAAGAATTGTTTTGGCAAACTGCCTAGGATGCCTTATAAGTTATTTGAATCAGTTATTTACAAAAATTTGAACCCACTCATATCAGAGTTGGATGTATTTGATGTAGTCATATGGGCAACATGACCAAATGGCTTGAATGGCTGTGTTTTGAAAGAGTTAAATAAACTAGACAAGTGATAAGCCTTGTTAATCTCAAAAATTAGAACTTGGTCATGTCCCAGAGATATGGGAACAGTCTTTAGTGGTTCCAATCCCCAATGTGAGGATATGCTGGAAAGGTTAAAATTTCCATTCAGTTAGCCTTACTGGTATGCTTTGAGAGACTCATTCTTAATTTTTTGCTGCATTTCTTTAAAAAAAGTCTGTGTTAATCAACATGTCCTCTTCATTGGTCAGTCTATAAATTTATCAAACTACTCTTTCCACCTCATTGATTCACTTTTTAAGGACTAAATGTTGATGTCATTTATTTGTATCTAGATAATGCCTTTGTGTTTTGCATTTGAAAATATTGCAGATTGTGACATCACTTAGTATCAATTAATTTATTATATCTGGGTTGCAAAATGGTTGTATGATAGAAAGTCCATGGTTAGGACTAAAATATGTCCTCTGGGGAAAAATACTAGAAACAAATGGTTCTCCCAATGATCTCTTTGGAGTCTATTTTTATTAATGCATTCATGTCAACCTTTGCCAATTAGTCAGCATTTATGGAACAAAAAAAGTTAAAGATAATACCAAAATAAGAGCCATTGTCAAAACTTTGTTCTGTAGGTTTCTGTGTTTCTTCAGTCAGGCTAAACTGATCCAATACTACCAAACATTACTTTAATATGGGTAAACATAGAGTAAGGCATTATGGAAAATAAAACACAATTTTTTTCTTTATGCTACTGACCATTATACGTTTTGCCTGTTGCATATGCAGGTGAAGATTATGGGTTGGCTGTGGATAGGCTAGATGTGAGACTAAATTAATCAGAGAATGCTATGCAGTTTTAAGGGACCATTCTATGAACATTACACGTGAACAACAGGAAGTTCTTATTCTAGTGTTCAAGACATTGACATTGTCTCATACCAAGTACAGTGGAGCCACAAGTGGACATAGCTGCGTCCAGCTAAAAAAATATTATAACCAATTTGCAGAATATTCACCAGTCAAATAACATTTGTGAGATGCATAAGGTATGAGTAATTGTTGCTAGAGTTAAAATTGATATGTATTGGCTGTAGGCTTTTCAGAGGTGAACTATGTTTAATATACAAATGCTGTAAAATGTTTTTGCTTCTGCTATGGAAATTTCTTTAAAACACATTCTTGCTATTAGGAGTAGCAATAATTTAGTTGAAAGGAAGTATTTTCACTGTTGAGCAGTGGCCTAAGGAAAACATATCAAAAATACTGGCTACAAACTCCTAGATAATAAAAAATGAAATATGTACACAGACAAGGCTTTCCTTCCAAGACCAATAATCAAAATAACAAAAATGCCACAAGCTACATTGCTACGGTTTACTTTAACGCAAACAGAATCAGTTTGTACTAAACTGTGACAACATATCTTTTGGCATTGTTATGGATTAAACTGTACTATGACAATGTACCTTCTGGCATTTTTTGATTTGGATTAAACTTCCTGGATATTCTCAGCTATGGTTTTATGTTTAATTATTCAACATTGTAACATGTTATACCTGCAAACATGCAGACCTCACTTGATATACACTACAGAACTGTAAAATCATACATTTCTACTGTACAGCTAAGTTACATTCAAAGGAGGAAAAAGTTCCATATAGGTTAGTACTAAGCTAACTGCCCTTGCGAGCCATTTTAAGCCTAGCCAGTTTTCCCTTGTGAGACTCAAACCTTGTGTTTGTAAGGCAACCACCTTAACCATTAGGCCACACTCCCAACCTCATTAACACAGTTTTTCTGTATTAACATATTTAATCAGAAATTTAAACTTTTACCACAAAACTAATTTATTTAAGGAAGGAAATGTGTATTAACAGATTGTTGCATGACTTTCATTCACTTCTTGCTGTGAAGTGCGACTTTTAAATTTTATTTAAAAAAAGTTGTTAGCATTACTTTTTTTCTTTGTTTTTCTATTTAAAACGTATATTAAATTAGTTTTTCAGCCTGGGTTAAGTATTCAAATTGATTTTCACTATGTATATTGGTGGGGGAAAAAAACAAACTTTTTTTCTTAATAATTACCTGTTTTACCAGCTATTGCTATCAGTCTTACCCAGGCTTCATAGAGTTCATTTTTGGCTTCAACATGGAACAAGTTAACAATTCCATAGTTATTCCTTCTACAAAGAAACTGTCCAGATAGCCTTTGACTCTACAGCAGGCTACAAATTTGCATCAGCCACAGAAAGGTATCTCTTCTGCGGCCATTTCTGGTTCCTTAGGGAACTTAGCCAATCATTATTTTTTTCAATTAATAGTTTCAATAACAGACCAAACTAACAGAATGAGAAACACAGTGATAGTAAGTACTTCACAAATTATTTACAAGGCATGCCAATACATATATACAAGACATTCCGATATTGGTTATAATGTGTCATTTCATGTTTTGTATACATCCATGAATTCAAATTTTGACAGTGTAAGCGTTGTTTTCCAGTCCTATTGAATTTCTTTCCAACACTGAAAGATAATTGCTATAAATATTATAATGTTAGTCCTAATCCATTCCCTTTCTGATAATAAGCATTTTAATGCCTTACTCCCAATACCAAGCAACCAAAATTTGACATTAGTATCATGAGGTTGTTTATACTTAGCCATGGACCTTAATGAACATAGATTATGGTCTCAAGCCTTCCCATTTCAAGTAACAGTTGGCTTCTAGTGCCTGGCACCTTCAGCCTGTACTGCCCATAGATTTGAATCTCGGCACCAAATCTACAGTGGAAATTTGCCACGTATACAGTAGTGTAACCACTGCAAATCTGGAGAGCTCAGGCTGGCACACTCTCACTCCTCCTTAATTATTCTCTTCTTTCCCATCTCATCCAGCATATCTATTGAGAGAGAGAGAGAGAGAGAGAGAGAGAGAACTCTGCTAATATATAAAGCTATTGGCATCACCTGGGCATTATGGTCCTTATCCTTGGCAATCAACAGTGCAAACCTCTTTTCCTGAGACATTGCTATAATTCTATTTAAGGGAATGCAAGGCCTTAAGATATACCTCATTTGAAATTATTGTCACCAGAATAGACTGACCTGAGGAAAATATATCAAAACATGTGGATATGCAATGAATGAATTGGTCATACAATCCCTCACATTCCTCACAAACAGTTGATGTTGTTGTCATTTGTCTTTCAGCTTTTCCCAGTAAGGCACGCCACAGTGGAACTCCAGTCTGCTAACAATTGGCAGTAAATTTTTACGAAATGCCGAGGTGCCAGCTTGACACTCAACCTTCAATGAATGCACACCCATTTACGCATGCATGTCTTTTGAACGCTACCCAACCACGGGGAGGACATGCAGACTCCACACAGAAGGCACTCCCAAGCCCAGCCGAGAATCGAATGGGAGAACCTCTTGCTGAGAGGTAACAATGCTACTGCTGTACCACTGCCCAACTGGATCACTGTAAGGGCTGGTTTCCCTAAAGCAACATAGTGTTATTCCAGAGTGATGAGTCTACTGTAATAGAGTAACACATTCTACATTTGCCCCAGTCACCTCCTTCTAGCCTCCTAGCCACCACCTCAGGGTCCCAAAATGTGAATGGGGGTGTTGCAAGGCAGGCACAGTAGGATAAGTATTTAAATACAAGTTCCGAGGAAGTCCAGATAGATCTTGTCCCACAATAGAACCAGCCAATGGATGCCATCCCATAACAGTATACCAAAACCTCCTTTTCAGCATGGGAAGAACATTTTCCTTATTTCAATCCTAGGAGCCTTATCTCTCATAATATACTCTTTACATACCCTCTGTCTTACTATATACAGAATCTTAGGCAGAAGAAACAGCTTAAGCACCTGAACCCGGCTTAAAATGGAAGTGTGTCTTTTAAACACAGTTTACACTATATCAGTAATGATGCCATGTTTAGTTTTATTGTTTAGCTCCATTTCATGTGATTTACCATTTCTTGATACGTACATTGGGTTGCTACTAACACTGGTAAGCCAATCTGCTGTTTAAGGGAGAACAGGGCTGGTTTAGTTAGGGGAAATAGGAGTGATTTACTTTGATTAATTTTGAGTCCTGTTATCTCTGCCATACTGGCAGGACAGAAAGGATAAAACTGACTGCAATTTTGGATCATTGAGCCTTATAACACAATCATCTGAAAACCAAGAGGAAAAATGATTTTCCAAATCCATTACTGTAATACCAAAATGACTATAATCCTGTAGAAACTCCTGTTCAGTTATGTAGGCTACTAGAACAAAAAGAAGAAGAGAAGGTAAGGGGCAACCATGCCTTATCCCTCCCCCCTGAGATCTATTTGAGGAGACAAAAAATAATTAGAGTATACATATGCTGAGGAGTTAATATAAAACAGTTTTTGCTGATACATAATTTCCCCCCAAAAAGCTCAAAGTAGCCATGGCCTGCCAAATGCACTCCCAAATGACACAGTCAAAGGCCTCATCTTCCTTTTACACATCCTGATGGATACAATCCACCAATATGATCAGCTTGTCCAATCTGATTTCTAGTATTTAAGCAAATATTTTCAGCTCTGTTTGTAGCAGGGATAATTAGCATTTCATCAGAATTCCCGTCTTAGTTTCAAAAGCATAATCATCATAACTCTGGTTGTTTCTGTAGGAACCATACACCCTCCTACTTGCCCCTCTGTAGAATTTCATGAAATGAGCCACAATCATGTGTGTAAATGTAAATGTCTATAAAACACTGATGGCAGTTCATCCATCCCCAGTGCCTTAGTGCCTTCTACAAGGGAAGGTGGTCTATAGCATTAATGACCAGAGATACTGGATTTCAAAGTATGCCAAGATGGGATGGAAATATAGCCTAGAATTAAACCCCTCACAAAATGTATTCAGTATGTGATTCTGGCATGTCTGATTAGTCCTGGCAGTTGACTGTTACTCCTTAGACAGAATCCTTTTTATCTCTCCAGGCATTGTGCAGCTAACCCCGTCAACGTTCTTCAATACAGGAATAAACAACTCTTGTCTAAGTTCATTGCATTTCCTAGCTAAATGCTTTTGGAGATACTTATTGTTATATATCACAGATCAGAGTTTTGGTCAGTGCCCCTCCTCTGTTTAGCTCTGTGTAAAATGGCAGAAACATTCACAAGGTGACTTCTTAAGTAACAGAAAGTTGAAACCTGAAGCAACTTTAAAAAAAAGCTCAAAAGACCCATTAAAATGCTTACTCCAAAAGCCTTAGACCAGACAACCCTAACCAGCCAATGACCATAAACACTACACTCTCACTGAAGTGGAAATGAGTTTTGCTAAACTTAGATGACATGGAAAATGTGCTCAGAACACACAGCCTCTGCAAACAAACAACTAGGCTAAGAAACACAATCCTAAATATGAACAATGCTACAGCTACTACCTACACAATTTTAGGCTGAAAACACTCATAAATGTTGATCACAGCTGTAAAACAGCTGTGAGCCACCAAATGAAAGTTTTAAACAGATAAAGGAGCAAGGATACTCTAGAGAATGTTTTTAACTGCAAAGAAATCAATTAAATGATACATTCCTTGGCAGAAAATGAGAACACACAAACAGATGTTTAACAAATGGAGAAAATTTGTAGTTAATAAGTTTCACACAGTGAAACTAGCTAAAAAGGCTTTACAAACAGTATGACAGTAAAAACCTTGGGCAGGGTTCACGAAACCTCCGTGTAAGAGTTAATATGTCTTACACAGAGGCTGCAGTCTAACGGTATGACGTCAGCATGCCATGCATATTCATGAGGGCATGCTGAATCACACCCTAGGCTAACACGGTCTGTGTAGGACAGTAGGGGGTGTGTCCGAATGCAGAGTTCTGCAAAAGGACACACCCCCAGAAGAGTCAGAGTCCTGAAAGTAAACTCCCATGAGCGAGTCCGCGGAAATGTCAAGGAAAAACAACACCACACATGTCCCCACAGACTATGAACCCAACTGTAATGTAAAACATAAAAATAGCAGTTTAATTTTTTTTTTTTATTTCCAAACTGTTTGCCCATAGTTGTGCTCGTTTGCATGGGTATGGTCTCCGCTCAGTCACAGTTAGCAGTCACTGAAAAGCATATAGGATCTAAATATGCAAATTAAGCCAAGTAGCAATAGTGTAGCGGTAGAGACATTGGCCAAAGAGGAGGTAGTCATGGTTTGAGCCCCCACAACATCATTTTCTATTTTTATTTAAATAAGCATGAAACAATCCCCTGACATATATGTATATATATGTATAACTATAATTTAAGTAAAATGTAATAAAATGGGCCATGTATTTTTAAGAAATCTGACACAAGAAAATATAAAAAAATTGTATAAGTGCCCATAGCTGAGCAAGGCTTTACAAATCTGAATATGAGTACCCATAGGTGAGCAGTGGTCTAACAAGCATAATATGACTGCCCGCAGGTGAGCAGTGGTTTAACAGGTGTGATATGAATGCCCAGAGTTGATCACTGCTTTAACATGCTTAAAATGAGTGCCTGTAGCTGAGCAACACTTCTCACAATGTAATATGCGTGCTCATAGCCAAATAACGTGTTACCCAGCGTAAGTCGTTTGCGCGGAGCTGCGCAGTGAGCTAACCAGCTTACCGGCAGGCAACGTCGAGCAAGCTGTATCAAAACCACCTTTACACAGACACACCTCCTACCCTGTCTAGACAGTAGTAAAAACAAAAAAGTGCAATGCCCAGGCTCGAACCCAGAATACTGTGCACCATAGTCAAAGTACTGAACCACTAAGCCATGACAGGTGTATTGAGAAATGCAGTATTAGCATATATATAGGAATGAATGGAAATAGAAGCATGACAAAGCAGGTTTTCTAAAGCTGATAAATATCCAAAATGGCCAATCACAGATAAGTGCGGGAAAACGGGCATATATAAGCCCCATAGGCGGGAATACACAGCATAACTGATTGTGGTACCCATTTGCAGTCAGGATGGCAGGTGCAGGAGAGGGAAGTCACTTTAGAGCACAGAGGTGGGGTGTTGAGGAGTCCAAATATATGGTTTGGCTCCGAGTCCACGATCATGATGCTCAACTCATGCAGGGCCAGGTTCCCTGGGGTGCATACAAGGCAGAGGCATGGAACTGGTTGGCACATGATCTCACCAGTGCCACAGGCATACCAAGGACTGGTGAACAGGTCCATCACCACCATGCAGACCTGAAGAGACATAAGCAGGACCAACTGAACCGTTGAATACAGGAGGCCCGGCAAATGCCCAACGCCCCACTACTGAGCAAGTATCCATGTAATTAAGTATGTAAGAAATTATCCTAGCCTATATTATGGAGATGTATGTTCCAATATTACTTCATTTATATTACAGCTGCAGGTGTCCGTTCCATGAATCAGCGAGCTTATGCTGATAGGCTGCTGAGGTTGTGCCACCAGGCAGGTTAGTAATTATTTTGCTGGAATTGTTATAGAATATAAGTGAGACAGCTTGTAAAAGAGCTCAATGTTGTTACATATTAATAAAGTTCAAATAAGCCTAGAAGAAAGATTCTGCTAGTACTGTAAGATTAGATAAGTGATGCAGCCTGTAATCCAGAAATAAACATTAAACAAGTCTGAAATAGAGTTTCCACCTGTATTGTAATATCAGATAACTGCTTCACCCTGAAAATGACTGGTAATCAATCTACAAAGGATAGACATGTGTCAAATAATCCCCTTTTAAAATCTGCCATATGAAATAAGTGAGTCTGTTGGAAAGGATTGTTGTAACCACGTAAGAAATGTTAATAATGCCTAGAATTAAGTACCATCTTGAATTGTAAAAATAAAACAAGTGAGAGTGTGAGAAAGAGGGTATGAATCGACCAAGAAAGCTCTAATAAGTCTGGAATAAAGTTATACTGCAGTCAGTACATAATGAAATGAATGGGACAGCCACAACCAAAGAGTGAAATGGGTGTAATAAAGTACTGAACCTGGAATGTGTCTGTCCCACAATTTGGATATGGTGCTGTACCCTTGCAATATGGAAATAGTATGGTTGTATGAAATACTGAACATCCGCAGTTGTCTAGAGCCATATAAATCAAATGTAGCAGGATGCTGTACCTGAACACAGCCAGATATGAACATGTATGAATAAAAATGGAATGTATATTAATGTAGCAGTAACATTCCCATCACCAACATTCCTAAGGTTACATATAGGAAACTGTACAAAGACGTGTATGGGGATATATATCTGCAGCTACTAGGAATGTACAGCATATGCATAGGTAGTTTAATTTGTTAATGTAATATTTCTTCACCCTACACCATTTTCACAAATGATGCCATTCCACACCAAACTAGGTATGTGTATACACAATTAATTCCCATGGACATTTGTCCTGTTGGTTCATACATATCTGCATGTACGTTGATGCATGTGCCCTGTTCACATATCAAAACCTGATGGCCTGTTGCCATCAATCAACTGTGCATGCTGTTGGATTGTGTACTGTTGTTCTAAATATGCATGTGTTATGCTTGCTGTTCAATGTTTGGAATTCATGGGTGTTTGGTTAATGGGAATACTGATGCATTCTGTTACAACTAATTTTGAATGGTGTTGTTTGTTACTAACTCAAAATTTCATAAAATACTGATAAACATAGGACAACAGGGAAAGTGGGTTCCAGCGGACCCACCTCTCCCACCTCAGCTGGCGAGTGCATCTGGCACCAGTGCCCAGGCCGGAACCTCCTTCGGTGGCCCTGTGCCACCTTTGGGTGGAAGCGCTGCAGGGGATGGGGCTCATCCCCCCTCTGCAAGCGTGGCCGGAGGAGAACGTCCACTCACCCTTCAAAGTGTCCGGTCTGTGGTGTGTAGCGAAATCAGGCATTCTGTGCTTGAACCCCTACGCCAGCTTGAGGCGAGGGTGGCGCAACTCATGGGTGTGCCTGCCCGTCCTATACAGCCCCCAGCACAGCCCCATCCTGAGCAGTGAAGGCGCAGTGGTAACTGCCCATGGGTGGGAATCTCAGTTCCACTGTTGCCATCTGTGGGCTCATGGGCTCGCAATATCCAAACATCCATCCCCGTCAATTGTGTACCCCCCAACATGTGTCATACTCCGCCCTTGTATGCGTCTTGTTTGTCTTGTCTGTTAACCTCCCCAACCTTCCTCCCCAAATATACCTACTTCATCTACCTCACATTCCACTCTCACCTGAAAAAAAAAAAAAAAAAAAAGGGCACTCTGTTCCCACAAAAAAATTACGCCCCATACATAGCTGCCCATTTTGCAGACATGTCTGCTGGACGTGTCAACTGATAATTAAAATTGGATGTACAACATATTTTGTTGTCCTCACCCCTCCCTCAGGGGTGGAAGGTTTCAAATTTCACACCAAATTACACACATATGCACAGCTGTTGCTGATAAAGAAATGGGCAGCTATGGGCCTTCCCTACATCCTTCCTGCAAATCCCAAGCTTGTTTTCCTACTGTCCTACCCTCTTTGTGCCCCCCTTTTCACCACTGTCCTATCTCCCCATTTTCTTTTCTTTAAAAGAAATTAGCGCGGGTGTTAGCAAGAGTAAGCACTTTTAAGCAATAGTCAGCGGGTGTGTGCTTGTGTGCGCTTAGCTAAGCGACTGTGTGCATAGCTAAGCCACTGTGCAAATGCGTGAGCATCACGCTAACCAGCACAAACACGCTTACAACTGCTTAAAAGTGCCTTAGTCACTCTGTATGACAAGGCCTGTAGTCTGCTCATCAGCAAAATAAAATTCCCCTATCGGTCTCAAACACAGGACCTTGGGAACACTAGCCTGCATGACTTACCACTAAGCCATAACTGATATACAAGAACATGGTGCTGAAAGAAATATATCATGAAATACAAGGAGTGAATGTAAAGGGAATATAGGAAGGCCATTACACAAAGCTTGTTCCCTGTATGTTTACTGGCAATTCTTGTGGAATTGCAATACATTAGTGTGATAAGAGAAACAGCCATGCTAGGAGGTAATAATGTTACAGTAGCACCTTACAAAACACACATGGTATCAGAGCAGGATAAACACCACCATATTTGAATAGGTATGAGGCCAGACATCCCAACTGTGACTGATTTACAGGGATGTCCTTCATTTGTCAAAAAATGTTACCTGTGCCCCACTGACTCCCTGTGTAATGTACTAACAGTAGGCAGAAAGGTGGAAATCCCACGTAATGTACACTATCAATAAGTTAAAGTGGACACTACTTGCATGTCAGAAATGGTGTAGTAATACATATGCTCAAAATACCCCACAGTCACAATTGCAGAGTATCTGAAATATATCACAGGTGTATCCCACTGATATGTACCGTTCCCTGAGGCTGGTCAAATATATACCTGGAAGTATCTTAGGCCTGGAAGTGTCAGAAACACACAGGCATATCAGCCTGTCTGCTGTTACACACTCTGCAAATAGCTGTAGAATTGCTTCCACAAGCACACCCTCATGTAGGAGTACAACCCAGAAATATCAAAGGATGTAGCCCTCTAATAAACTAAGGACAGTATAGCTATTTACAAGCACTGCATGTGCCTGATATTCATAACTGTTAGTGCAAAGTACAAGGCCCTACTACTGCTCAGCAACAAAATAAGATACCCTTGTAAGTGTCAAACCCTAGACCTTGGCCTCACCAAACTGCATGCAGTGTCACCAGACCACACCAAACACATAAGAAATTACTGCTGAAAGAAATATATCATGCATTACAAGGAGTGAATGTAAATGGAAAATAGGAAAGCCATAGCAACACATTCCAGTAAAGACAAATATCAGGCCTTCAAGGAGTGAATGTAAAGGCAAAATAGTGAAGCCATAGCAACACATTGCAAGAGCTACTGTTGTATACCAGTTAATCCACGAATCCCACAGGAAAGTACATACTCCCATGTAAACAGTGTTAGCATTATTAGGTGTGATTAACATGCACACTGAGAAGAATGAACTGCAAGAAGCAACAGTCAGGTTTCAGTACAACATGTATTTCAGTGGCTACAACAAAGCCTTAGATATGAGAGACATACCAACCTTTTGACTGACACAACAGTGACCACAGCAAACCAGCATGGTCCCCACCTTGCTAAACTGAAAGGCCTGCGCCTACCTAACCTAACATTTTATAGCGCTGTCCTGAAATCACAGTGAGAACTGCAATTACCACACAGCAGGCTGCATGCAATTAGTAAATGCTGGCCAACAATTGGTGCAGAGGCCATCACATGCACATGTGCAGATACCTACAAAAGCAGCCTGTACTGCCACTCCACACATGCAATAATATCATTGCAGCCACTGGAGGGAGAGAGAGAGGGAGACAGAGAAAGAGAGACACAAAAAAAAAACAAAAAAAATAAACAAGCCATCAAGCCATCAAGCCATCAAGCCATCAAGCCATCAAGCCATCAAGCCTTCAAGCCAGCCAGCAAGCCAGCCATCCAAAAAAGCTGTCAGAAACAAAGGTAATGTAAACTACATAATCTAATAATCTACATACTGTGAACCCTCCATATGTGTTAGCAGTCTGTATCTATATGTATATGAAGATGTGCATAGGGCAACTAACATACTGCAACTGTTAGTGGAGGCTGGATATACATATGTAGTTGAAGGTTGCTATGTGCACATATCAATGTAGGTTGTAGTACAATGTACAATGTACAATGTAGGTTGCACAGCAATGGATGATTATAAGTATGTTAGTGTGTGTATGTGTATGTATATATATATATATATATATATATATATATATATATATATATATATATATATATATATATATATATGTACATAGATAGAGAGTGTGTATAAATAGATAGACATATATAGATAGATAGATAGTATATGTATATACATATAGATGTAATAGACCCATACATATATAGATATATATTGATACATATACATATACAGACAGATATGAATGTCTATAGATATGTATGTATATATATATATATATATATATATATATATATATATATATATATATATATATATATATATATATATAGATTATATATATAGAGAGGCACATGGGGGCAGATGTACTGGCCACTGACAATAACTCTCTTATTTGTGCAGGTCCCTCTGGAGTAACAGCAAGGCAGCCAATCCATGCTAGTGAGTGTGTAATAACAATACTATTAATACTAATAATAATATTAATACTTATAATACCCTTAAACAGTATTGTGTATGTGTTGGATTGCAGGTGTGTGTGTGTTTGTATCTGCTGTACTGAGTAGTGTGCATGTGTGCCCTTGTGCATGTGTGCATGTGCCCGTGTGCATGTGTGCATGTGTGCCCGTGTGCATGTGTGCATGTGTGCATGTGCCTGTGTGCATGTGCATGTGAGCATGTGTGCATGTGTGCCCGTGTGCATGTGTGCATGTGCCCGTGTGCATCTGTGGTAACATTGTGTACACATTGTAAACTGTGTTTCCTGTCTTCCTCTCACAGGTTCTGGTGTTGCTCTGTTGCCATGCAGCAGGGAACCTGAAGCCACTGCTGGGGATAGTGATAATGATGATACATGTGTAATGGCACAGGGAGGTGTGACAGGGTCTGTTGTTGGTCAGCCAATCGACAGTACACAGCAGTCAACCCCATCAATGCGCACAGTCATCCTGCCGATACATCCATTGTCACCAATGTCCATAGGTGAGGGACAGCATACAGTGGGCATTGACCAGGGTAATGTGGTATCAGTGGCACATGCATCCCCTCACAGCAGCCATGGCCAGAGTCCTGACATGGTACCACACAGGCAGATGTCCAGGTGTTCTCGTGGGAGCATCCATGGTCATACTGCCCCTGTCAGACGTCTTTCAACCTCAGCTATGTTCCGGGCTGTAATGCAGGCACAGGCACATATGGAACGGTACACCAGACAGGGTCTGAGAGAGCTTAGAGCACATCGCACTGCTATGAATGACACTATGCGTGACATTGCGGCTGCCATCCGTACTGTCGGCGAGGTCATTGACAGATGTTGGGTGGACACATTAGATCTGTTCCACAACTACATGTCCATGAGCCAGGGCAATGCAGGATGGTTGAGCCGTCGATGTGGACGTATGCCAGCAACATCATCAGCTGGCAGTCATCGCGGACGACAACAAATCCACAGCTGCTCCCATAGTGCCAGTACCAGTCCCAGCAATGCTGGGTCTGTGCTGTCATCAGACCGCCCTAGAAGACCACATGCACGTGGCTCTGGACAGTCCCAGCAGGGACATGTGTCCAGTCATCAACCAACTGCTTCTGATGACAGTACCCAGTCTGGCTTAGTACCTGATACTGTCCGTAGCATCCCTGCCAGGCACAGGTACCGTGTCTGTGGTTAGAGACAGTGATCTGTATGACCTGGCAGGTACAGTCTGTGGCTGTCCACAAACACCCGTATATGGCAGCCATGTGTGGAACTGTGTGCATGCATACACACATGCATAATGCTAACACCTAGGGCTAACACATACACACACGCACACACTCACACTGCATCAACATTGCCCCATTTTGTACTGTTGTCCCTCACTAACACACACACACACATACATGTTGATTGGATGTGTCAGTGGCAGACTCTGGCATACCAAGTACACACCCTGTGCATATGATGAAACTGTGCCACCTCCTGCAATCTGTAACATTGATGCAGGAACAGGATAGCATGGTGCTGATGCACAGGGTGACTACATAGCACTATAGTAATAAATCTGCAGCTGCTCCCATAGTGCCAGTACCAGCCCCAGCAATGCTGGGTCTGTGCTGTCATCAGACTGCCCTAGAAGACCACATGCACGTGGCTCTGGACAGTCCCAGCAGGGACATGTGTCCAGTCATCAACCAACTGCTTCTGATGACAGTACCCAGTCTGGCTTAGTACCTGATACTGTCCGTAGCATCCCTGCCAGGCACAGGTACCGTGTTTGTGGTTAGAGACAGTGATCTGTATGACCTGGCAGGTACAGTCTGTGGCTGTCCACAAAACACCATTATATAGCAGCATCGTGGTGGAACTGTGTGCATGCATACACACATGCATAATGCTAACACCTAGGGCTAACACATACACACACACACACACACACACACACACACACACACACACACACACACTCACACTGCATCAACATTGCCCCATTTTGTACTGTTGTCCCTCACTAACACACACACACACACACACATACATGTTGATTGGATGTGTCAGTGGCAGACTCTGGCATACCAAGTACACACCCTGTGCATATGATGAAACTGTGCCACCTCCTGCAATCTGTAACATTGATGCAGGAACAGGATAGCATGGTGCTGATGCACAGTGTGACTACATAGCACTGTAGTAATATTATCATGTTGTTAACAGTACAGTGTAATGATATCATTGTGGGTATATCCCAGCATGCCTGATGCATTAACAGTATGATTGTCATTGTAGTGTTGTTATACACCAGTGTTAATTCCAAAAGTGTAATGTCTGCACATGTTTGCATTCTGGTGGTAAGGCTGAAAACACAAACCCACCTACATAGGTATCACAGGGGATAAGAAACTGGAAGTAATGATACTCAATGCCAGACATCTAAACCGCAAGATGCATGCAGTCCAAACTCTACTCAGCATGGAGAATGTTGATATCTGTGCAGTAACAGAAACCTGGTTCAAGGGTCCCAATAGCACCCTAGCACTACCAGGTTACACCTCATACCATGCTTTACAGCCCCAAAACATGGAACCAACTATGAAAGGAGGGTGAGTATCAATAGATGTCAAGGATACCTACACCCCCAGGTTGGTGCCACAGCATGAAGCATCACAGACTATCCACATACAACTAACAGTGGGTAAAACTGTCTTCCAGTTCATAGCCTGCTACAAACCACCCTCCTAAACCCAGGTAACCCACTTGGCCTACTTATGAATACATGTAAATATGAAGGTGTCTCCAAACAAAATTATATTGGGCAACTTCATCTACCCACACATAGACTGGGAGCATTACTGTAGCTTCAGCACCCTAGGCCAAAGGTTCCTATAATTCATAAACTCAAATGCTATGGAACAACCTGTTACCACTCCCACAAGAGGGGAGAACATACTGCACCTGATCATCACCAACATGGGGACTCTATGCTCCAGACCAGAAGTGTATCCCTCACTGGTAAGATCATACCATAGAGTAATCTCACTGTATATTCACATACCATCCCCAGCCCCTGGCCAGAAACCACAGTGAAAAAGTTGTCTAAAGCAAATTCCACACACCTCAAAACCGAGACAGAGGTGGAATCCTTCAAAGCCCTTGGGCCTGTGGAAGATATGGCCCAAACTGCTGAATCCTTTATAAGCGCATTCTATGAACACCTTCAGGAATGCACAGATCATGCAATTCCAAATATAACCATGACCCAATCCTCCAAAGACAGGCATCCTTTCTGGTGGATCCCAGCCACATAACAGAAAACAATAGAAGGAGGAAGCTACTACATGATCGAGCAATATCCCAGAAAGGGAAGGCATCTCTGATCAGTATTTTGAAAACATTATGGGCACTCATAAAATCGTCTAAGGCCAGCTTCAAGAGAAATATTGCCCAAGACACTAAGGATAATCACAAGGCTTTCTTTACTTATGTTAGGAATCTGGGTGGGAATTATCAGATATGCTCAGAAGTTGTCCTAAATGACAAGGAATCTTGTGACAATGCCCCATTTGGGATGTATCTCACCCGACATCTGCAGCAATTGGAGAGACCCCAAAAGTTCCTCACCAAAAGGATAAAGGGACTCCAAAATCTGTCATATGCTGCCAGATTGAAGAAACTCCAGCTCTATTCAGTCGCATACCGTCTGCTCAGAGGTGACATGTGCCTGACATACAAGGCCATGTCCAACCCGGAATTAATGGACATGCTCCACCTCAAAAAATCCAAATCCACCAAAACCACTAGAGCAAGCGACTTAAACCTTAGCACGGATATAAATAGGACGTGCTGGAGGGATAGATTTATCACTCAGAGACTCCCTATGCTGTGGAATAAAATCCCGGTCCATGTGAGGCAGAGCACCTCGCTGACTCTGTTCAAGAGAAATCTAGACCTGTGGATGGGAGATCGTAGGTTTACCCCAGGAATCAACTCTGTGTCACTGCTGGACAGAGGCACAACAAACTAATGGGCACAGTATTTTTTCATATAATAATTTGGGCTAGGCTTATAAATGCCTTAGGGCAGATAGCCTAGTATAAACCTATGAACCTATGAACCTATGAACCTATGAATACACCTAAGCCACATACATTGCCAACATCATTGCTGACAGGTTCAGCACAAACATCTCACCCCCTCCCCACCACAAGGGCAAATATATGTCCCAGCAGAGTGATGCCCCCCTGACATCTGAGATGCTCAGTCGCTCTCTCCAAAGCAAAAACACAGCATCAATGGGAGCAGACAGTGTCCCAGGCTGCATCCTACATGAACTCCAAGAAGAACTAAACACAAACATAAAACTACTGTTCAATCCCAGCCTTACTACAGGATATGTACCCAAGGAGTGGCGTACAGCAAGAGTGATCCCTCTCCACAAAGGTGGTGCCTCAATGGATCCTGGAAACTATCACCCCATACGCCTGACTAGCTTGGTCTGCAAAGCTATGGAAAGGATCATCACAGACCTCATAAATAAAGCTATTGGGGACCTACAGACACTGGATCCTACCCAGTTCGGCTTTGTTGAGGGCACATCCTGCCTTTTAAACCTAGTCGATGTCTTTGAAACAGTCACCAAGGCCAGTGATGAGGGGAAGGTGTTCAACACAGCCTACCTAAACCATTAAGTACTGTACACCTGATTAGGGACCTGGGGACCCGAGTTGATAGCAAACTCTCATTTGACAACCACATGGTTGTAGTGGTTACACAGACAGTTTATATAGGCCACCTAATCATGAAGGGATTCACAGCTAGATCACAGGAGGTCATCGTGTCTCTTCAGTCATCCCTCATCAGGCCCATAATTGAGTACAATGCCCCTTTTGTGGTGTACCTTACCAGAGACCTGTCCTGCAGCAACTGGAAAGTCCACAAAAGTACCTCACCAAGGGGATCAAAGGGCTCCAACAGATGCCTGACATATAGAACCATGTCCAACCTGGAATTAATGGACATGCTGCACCTCAGAAAATCCAATTTCCATGGAGCTATGCGCTCGTGACACTTGCACCTCAGCACTTACATAAATAGGACATGCTGGAGGGACAGATTCATAACCCAGAGGCTCCCTTCACTCTGGAATAAAATCACAATCCAGGTTAGGGAGAATCCCTTAACGACTCTCTGCAAAAGGACTGTTGCTGAGTGGATGGGAGATTGTAGGTTTACCCTGGTTTTCACTTCTGTGTCACTGTTACACAGAGGCTGAGTATACTAACCTGGAAAAAGGCCATATGAAAATACATTTAAAATGGGTGGCGAAAGACAAACACAGTCTGGCTAGGTTTATAACTGCCCTAGGGCAGATAGCCTAGTATGAACCTATGAACCTATTACATGATGTATCCTCAACTGATACACAGATGTAGGAAACCCAGTGTAAGTGATATCCCTGCAGTACTACACTATACCAGTAGCCATTCTTACTGAGCCCCACACATCCCTTGGAAGAATACTGTTTGGCATATAGCAGTCCCACGTACATGCCAACACACTAGCGATATGTTCATCCACGACTGGAAATGTGTACAGTGGCCTACAATGCAGTCTGCACATGACACACATGACCACCGGAAGGGTATCATACAGATAGATACCTGTTGTCCAAGCCATGCTCTATTACTGTAACGCAACTGTAACTTTGTCATCAGCATGTACTTAACATAGTATTCCAGTAGTACTATGTAGGTGGCAGCACCCATCATGTAGAATGGGTAATGGTGTGTACATATGGACAAGTGTTTTCTTGTCTATCCTGTGATATTCACATTTCCAAAGGTATTGTGCAGTCCCTTGGTGTATCACCTAAGCAAGAAGGTGTCTTTATGCATATTAGCAACAGTTGCCATACACCTACACTGGATGTCCATTACTCACAAACTTTGCTCTGTTATAACATGTGTAACATATACTCCAGACGTGAACCCTCACCCACATTAATATATCACAGCTTTCATGAGTGTGTATCACCCAATTGGCCTAGGACACAGATCACTGCATTAGCCTGCATTGTCAACAACATACATGTATGGCGTACAGTCTGGGAATCTGCAGGACATGCTGGCACAGGTAACAACTGTATTCATATGAGGCAGGCTTCACACATGGGAACTATTGAAGGTCACAGGTACATATCTGTATGTGGCACACACATACCTGATGTGTGCATTGCACTTACTGTTATAATTATATGTCATACAATAATAAAAGCAAAACCCACCACACATTGACAAACACCCACACTGAGCATTTGCAGGATTCAAACCCCTATCTAACTATGTTATGACACTTGAGAGAGATGCATTAGCACAGCTTGCTATTCACACAGTTGGGTGGCTTCCTTTCTCCTGCTGTACCTATAGGGTGCTGACATCATCAGTCTTTACAAAGAGGAATGTACATCATGTAGTGTATTATTCCAGTTGTCAAAAGGGACATCTCTTTCAAAGAGAATTACACACATGCATACCCCCTGCCTCCCCAACACACAATGAGCATTTGTAGGATTCAAACCCCTGCCTAACTATGTTATGACACTTGACAGAGATGCATTAGAGCAGCACGTACTCGCATTATTAGGCAGTTTTTCTTCTCCTGTTGTGCTTATAGGGTGCTGACATCATCAGTCTTTACAAAGAGGAATGTACATCATGTAGTGTGTTATTCCAGTTGTCAAAAGGGACATCTCTTCCAAAGAGAATTACACATGCACTCTGAGCAGTTGCAGGATTCAAACCCCTATCTAACTATATTATGACACTTGAGAGAGAAGCATTAGCACAGCACACTATTCGCATTAGAGGGTGGCTTTTCTTCTCCTGCTTTACTTATAGGGTGCTGACATCATCAGTCTTTACAAAGAGGAATGTACATCATGTAGTGTGTTATTCCAGTTGTCAAAAGGGACATCTCTTCCAAAGAGAATTACACACATGCACAACCCCTGCCCTTCCCTCAGCACACTGAGCGTTTGCAGGATTCAAACCCCTACCTAACTCTTTTATGATACTTGAGAGAGAGAGACACATTACCGCAGCACACTGTTCGCATTACTGGGTAGCTACCTTTCTCCTGCAGTACTTATAGGGTGCTGACATCATCAGTCTTTACAAAGAGGAATGTACATCATGTAGTGTGTTATTCCAGTTGTCAAAAGGGACATCTCTTTCAAAGAGAATTATACACATGCACACCCCCTGCCCCCCCACCTAACTATGTTATGACACTTGAGAGAGATGCATTAGCGCAGTGCGCTATTCGCATTACTGGGTGGTTTCTTTTCTCCTGGTGTACTTATAAGGTGCTGACATCATCAGTCTTTACAAAGAGGAATGTACATCATGTAGTGTGTTATCCAGTTGTCAAAAGGGACATTTCTTTCAAAGAGAATTACATACATGCACACCCACTACCCTCCCCCAACACACAGTGCATTTGCAAGATTCAAACCCCTACCTAGCTATGTTATGCAATTTGAGAGATGCATTAGCACAGCGAGCTATTCGCATTACTGTGTGGCTTTTCTTCTCCTGCAATATTTATAGGGTGCTGACATCAGTTTTTACAAAGAGGTATGTACATCTATTGCCATCCCTCAGTATGGGGGATAACAATATATATGCATTAACAGATGCCTAGTTCAGGGTCACATATGCACATCAGCACTGCCTGGTTATGTTTTATACCATGCTTCGTGAACACAGGACTTGTAACACACAACACAACCAGGGAGTGTATCCATATCCATATGCTCTTCAGTTTTTCCCTTAGAACTGCTCTACTTTCAATCTAAACAGTCTATTCTCTATCTGAAAAGCCCAGCACTTGCTCCTAAAGCATTTTTACACTGGTAAAGCACTCTTAAACAAAAAGAAAGCACTACATCCACCTACAATCCCCTTGAGTACCCATTTGCCTATAGATCCTTTCTGACTCAGTTACACAGCAATCCCTTACACTATTCTAGCAAGTCGAAGGGTCAATTACTGGCATCCTCTCCAGTTCAGCTGGTGAATCTGGGAATCTTGAGGCAATGTTACAACAGCCTCATGTACACATACAACCCTCTCCTGCTCCCAACAAATACAAATATATGTGAGAGATGCAACTATATAGCCAAACTGGAGGCTGAGCCTTCTCGACTCAGTATTGGCAAAACTAGTCAGGAGGAGAAGGTAACCACACACACCACAAACTCAGTCTCACATAGACCTATCACAACTGCAAACCAAACATGTAAACACACAACAACATACTCGGAGGCTCTAATTAAAAACTACCAAAACAACAGAGGCCTCCAAAGCAGACATCCAAGCAACCACTACCTCTAAACATAGCACATGCAACACATAGTTCACAGAGTCAGTGTGCCAAATAGTCACAGCCCTTAAGGCCATACAATATGCCTGATACAGTTGTAATAGGTGACTCCATAGTCAGACACACTGACGTCCCGCTCACCAGACTGAACAAGGAAAAGGTTACAGTAAGCTGCCTGTCGGATGCTAGAATCCGCCACATAACACAAGCACTCAGGTCACTCCAAAGCAAGTACAAATATGACTCAGTCATTGTCCATGCCGATGTGAATGACCTGAGATGTACCTCCCTGGACTACACGAAAAGAGACATTGAGGAGCTCTCTGATTATGTAGCCCAGGTCAGTATGACCCTGACCCTGAGCAGCATCTTACCCTCACCAAGAATGATGCCACAGTACAAAGACAAAATGATCAGCTTTAACAATTGGCTGAATTACTGGTGTCATTCTAAGGGGATCCAATGTCTGTCTGCTTGGGATGACATGCTTGACAGGCCATGCTGCTTCGCAAGGGACGGCTTGCACCTGTCACCCCTGGGCTTCCGGATATTGGCCAAGGCTCTTGCCACCCACATAGTCCTTTTTTAGGCAAGGCTCAAAAGACAAACCCACCTCCCTAGAAAACACAAGTGGAAAAAAACTAAGGGTAATGCCAGAAGTCTAAACGTCAAGATGCACGCTCTCGAAGCCCTCCTCAGTATGGTGAACATCGATGTCTGTGCAGCGACTGAAACCTGGTTCAAGGCTCCTGAGAGCACCCCAGCACTACCAGGTTATACCTCATATCATGCTTTTCGGCCCCAAAACTTGGACCGAACCACAAAAGGAGGGGGAGTATCCATATTCATCAAAGATACCCACACCTCCAGGTTAGTGGCAACGCACGAAGCATTGGAGACCATCCATGTGTAACTAACTGTAGGCAAAACTGCCCTACAGTTTGTAGCATGCTACAGACCACCCTCTCAAACTCAGGAACCCCACTCAGCCTTCCTGAAGACACTGGAGAGTATGAATGTCTCTCCAAATACCATCATATTGGGAGACTTCAACTACCCAAACATAGACTGGGAGCATTACTCAAGCCCCAACACCCTAGGCCAAAGATTCCTAGAATTCATAAACTCAAATGCGATGGAACAACTAGTCACCACTCCCACAAGAGGAGATAATATACTAGACCTGATCATCACAAACATGGGGACACAATGCTCCACACCGGAAGTATACCCCTCATATGTGAGATCAGACCATAAATTAATCTCACTGGAAATCCACATCCCGCCCCCACCCCCAGCACAAAAGGCCACAGTGAAGAATTTCTCAAAAGCCGACTTCACACTTCTTAAGACTGAACTGGTATCCTTCAAGGCCCCTGGGCCAGTGGAAACCACAGCCCACACCACTGAATCCTTTATAAACGCTTTCTATGGACACCTTCAAGAATGCATGGATCATGCAATCCCAAATAAAACCAAGACCCATTCCCCCAAAGGCAGGTGTCCTGTCTGGTGGACCACAGCCATTAACAAGCTGTACAACAGGAGGAGGAAGCTACTACATGACAGAGCAAAATCCCCAAAAGGGAAGGCATCTCTGATCAGTACTAGCAAACAACTACGATCACTCATAAAATCATCCAAGGCCAACTTTGAGAGAAAAATCGCAAAAGACACTAATGACAATCACAAGGCCTTCTTCAGTTATGTTAGAAACCTGGGTGGAAACTCCTACATATGCTCAGAGGTAGTCCAAAATGACATGAAATACACTGAACACACAGACATTGGCAACATACTGGCAGACAGGTTCAGTGCAAATTTCTCCCCCCCAAAAGGAGAAATATCTATCCCAGCAGATTGTAGTCTCCCTGACATCTCAGATGCCCAGTTGAGAGCCGCCCTCTCCAAAGCTGAAAACACAGCATCAATGGGACCAGATGGTGTCTCGGGTTGCGTGCTACATGAACTCCAAGAGGAACTAAACCCGCACATAAGGCTGCTGTTTAATCTTAGCCTTACTACAGGATACGTACCCAAAGAATAGCGTACAGCAACAGTGGTCCCACTCCACAAAGGAGGTGCTTCTACAGACCCTGGAAATTACCACCCCATAAGCTTGATGAGCCTGGTCTGCAAAGCTATGGAGAGGATCATTATGGAACTCATAAACAAAGACATTGGGGACCTACAGACACTGGATCCTACCCAATTCGGCTTTGTCAAGGGCAGATCCTGCCTTTTGAACCTGGTCGACTTTTTTGAAACAGTCACTAAGGCCATTGATGAGGGTAAGGAAGTTCACACAGCCTACCTTGATCTTGCAAAAGCCTTCGACACAATACCCCACTCGAGCATCATAGACAAGCTCACCAGCTTAACTGTAAACCCATATGTCATAATATGGGTTGCAAACTGGCTCAAGGACAGAACCCACAAGGTCAGAATTGCTGGAGCCATGTCAGACTCTAAGCCAGTCACAAGCGGTATCCCACAGGACTCAGTCCTGGGATCCCTCTTGTTCGGCATTTATTTTTCCAAGGTGCAAGCAAACATAGGAGGATTGTGGCTGACAAAGTTCGCAGATGATTGCACACTGGGCACCATAAATGATACTCCAGCGGACACAAGCATCCTTCAGAAAGGCCTTGTAGAAACGGATAACTGGTGCCAGAGCCATGGCCTTAAACTGAATTCCAAAAACTGTATAGTCATACCCTTTGGGAAAAACAAATTATCCACAAATTACCACATAGGTGGTAATCCATTAAGTACGGAAGACGTAATCAGGGACCTAGGGACCCAAGTTGACAGTAACCTCTCATTTGACACTCACATTGCCAAGGTGGTTAGGAAGACCTTCTATATTACCCACTTTATCATGATAGGATTCACATCTAGATCAAGAGAGGTCATCGTGCCCCTATACTCTTCCCTTATCAGGCCCATAATTTAGTACAATGCCACATTTGGGATGTACATTACCCAACACCTACAGCAGTTAGACAGACCCCAAAAGTACCTCACCAAGAGGATCAAGGGTCTCAAACATATGTCATATGCTGCCCGGCAGAAGAAACTACAGCTCTATTCAGTCGCATACCGCCTATTCAGAGGCGATCTATGCCTGATGTACAAGGCCATGTCCAATCCGGAGTTAATGGACATGCTCCACCTCAGAAAATCCAAATCCACCAGAGCCACGAGAGCGAGGGATTTGAACCTCAACACAGAAATAAATAGGATGTGCTGGAGGGACAGATTCATAACCCAGAGACTCCCTACACTGTGGAACAGAATCCCAGTCCATATTAGGCAGAGCCCCTCACTGCCTCTCTTCAAGAGAAATCTTGACGAGTGGATGGGAGTTCTTAGGTTTACCCTGAGGGTCATCTCTGTGTCACTACTACACAGAGGCACAGTAAACTAAACCCTACATGGGCATAGTATTCTCATTCCACGGTGTGGTGAAAGCCACACACACACTCTGGCTAGGCTTATAAATGCCCTAGGGCAAATAGCCTAGTATGAACCTATGAACCTATATACATCACAGATATACACACACCTCTGGGTTGTTACCACTGCAGTAAGCATGACAGGCCATACATATACAACTGCCATTGTGCAAAACTGCCTTTTGATTTGGTGTGTAGTTCAGACCACCCCCTCCCATATCCAGGAACCACACTTGGCTTCCCTGGGAACAGTATGGGATATGAAGGTGTTCACATACACCATTACAGTGGTTAACTTCAGGTACAGGAATATTGACTGGGGGAACTACTCAGGCCTCAACAACATCACCCTACAGCCACTACAATTTGTGAATCCATGTGCTATGGCAGAACTAGTCACCACAGCCACAAGGGGGAATACATATTGGACCTGATCATCACCAGCATGGGGACTCTATGTTCCACACCAGAGGTAGACCACCATTGTTAAGATATGACCATAACCAACTTTCCCTGGATGTCCATATCCAATCCCCACCCCCAGGCAAGGACATCACTGCTAACAAAGTATTTGTCAAAAGCAGACTTTGCACTTTTGAAGACTGGGGTGGAATACTTCAAAGGCCCTGTGCTGGAGGATTATACAGCCCAATCTGCAGAATCCTTTACAAATGCATTCTATGAGCACCTGCAGGTTTCCATTGATCATGCTATCCCAAATAAAACCAAGACTCCTCCACAACAGGAGACCTGTCTGGTTGACACCAGCCATATATAAGCTGTACAACAGAAGGAGGGAGCTAATACATAACAGAGCAATATCCCACAGAGGGAGGACATCTCTGAACAGTATTGGCAAGACACTTCAATCCCTCAAAATCATCACTTGCAAGTTTTGACAGTGAAATTGCCCAGACACTACAGATAAGGCTCCCCTCAGTCTGGAATTGAATCCCAATTAATGTTAGACATAGCCCCTCACCAAACCTCTTCCAACAAACTCCAGCCACATGGATGTGACATTGCAAATTCAACCTCTGGGATCTCAACTGTGTCCCTGCTTGATGGAGGCACAGCAAACTAGCCTTAAATGGTGCCTTCTGTGACCTACTTTACAGAGGCACAGTAGGCTACTGTACTGAGGAGGCAGACACCAAATACACTCTTGCTAGGCTTATGTATTCCCTAGGGCAAACAGCCTAGTATCGACATCTGAACCCATATGTTTATATTTGGGATGCATAATATTTGTTGCTGATAAACTGTTTGCAGGTCTTTATTGCCATAGCTTTCCCTGTTTCTATGAACAACTTGTGTATCTGTGGAAGATGTTTGATCATGACAGGGTTCCAGTATATTACTTATGTCTCTATTGTCATTTAACTGTGTGCACTGGGAAGATTGCTGTATTGTGGGAGGTTCCTGGCTTAACACATACAAATGCCAGATATGTGTGATCGACTGCTATACTGAGACATGGCCTAAGTGTGTGAGCATGCCCAGTTCAGGCTTTCCATGGTTTGTTGCCTGACATATGTCTCATTTATCAAAGTGTGTGAGCATGCCCAGTGTGACCTTTCCATATGTTGAGATCTGAGGTCCACTACATTTGTGGTTGTGTGTGAACTTGAACAATAGTTGACATTTACAGTGTGTGTGTTGGAAGTCATGTTCTGTTCTTACTGCCCAACTGCTTTGTGTCTGAACCCAACAGGGATTATGCTGTGCCTGCAGGGTTTCCATGGGACAGTTTGCATACACTTGTCAACATTCTTTCATACTGACCAAACACTGTAATATTGTCATAGTGTAGTGATTCAGTCATTTCACTGTAGTGCACAGTATCATGGGTTTGAGTCCCATCACTGCTTTAAATATTCATACTGAGCACACCAGACTAAGGTATGACCATGTTGCATTTTGTTCAGCTATGGCCTACTTAAACCAGGCTTGTCCAACATTACTAGTGTATTCCGCAACTTGGGTGGACATTGACAAACACTAGGCTATGTGCCCTAGGGCATTACTAATCCTAGTCAGAGTGTGTTTGTCCTTCAACACACATTTTAACTGGTGTTTGCCATGACATTTTTCAAGGTTAGTATACTGTGCCTCTGTCTAACTGTGACATAAAAGTGATATCCAGGGTAAACCTACAATCTCCCATACACTCATCAAGATTCTTCTTGAAGAGAGTCAATGAGGGACTCTGCCTAACCTGGACTGGGATTTTATTCCAGAGTGAAGGGAGCCTCTGGGTTATGAATCTGTCCCTCCAGCATGTCCTATTTATTTCAGTGCTGAGGTTCAGGTCTCTTGAGCACGTCGCTCAATGGGATTTGGATTTTCTGAGGTGCAGCATGTCCATTAATTCTGGGTTGGACATGGCTTCATACATCAGGCACAGATCACCTCTGAGCAGGCAGTATGCCACTGAGTAGAGCTGGAGTTTCTTTAACCGGGCAGCATATGTCATCTGTTTGAGCCCTTTGATCCTCTTGGTGAGGTACTTTTGGGGTCTTTCCAGTTGCTGCAGGTGTCTGGTAAGGTACATCCCAAAAGGGGCATTGTACTCAATTATGGGCCTGATGAGGGATGAGTAAAGATGCATGATGACCTCCCCTGATCTAGATGTGAATCCCTTCATGATTAGGTGGGTTATATAAAATGTTTTTCTAACCACTTTGGCCACATGATTGTCAAATGAGAGATTGCTATCAACTTGGGTCCCCAGGTCCCTTATTATTTCTTCTGTACTTAATGGATCACCACCTATGTGGTAATTTGTGGGCACTTTGTTTTTGCCAAAGGGGATGACTATACACTTTTTGGCGTTTAGCTTGAGGCCATGGCTCTGGCACCAGTTGTCTGTTTGTATGAGGCCCTTTTGGAGGATGCTTGTGTCAGCTGGAGAGTCGATTATGGCGCCCAGTTTGCAGTCATCTGCGAACTTGGTCAGCCACAGTCCTTCCGTGTTGGCCCATACCTCCGAGTAATATATACCGAACAAGAGAGGTCCCAGGACTGAGCCTTGTGGGACGCCACTTGTAACTGGTTTGGAGTCTGACATGGCTCCAGCAATTCTAGCTATGTGGGTTCTGTCCTTGAGCCAGTTTGCAATCCATCTAGTGACATAGGGGTTTATATTTAAGCTGGTGAGCTTATATATAATGCCCGAGTGGGGTATTGTATCGAAGGCGTTTGCGAGGTCCAGGTAGGCTGTGTGGACCACCTTCCCCTCATCAATAGCCTTGTTGACTGTTTCATAGAAATCAACCAGGTTTAAGAGGCAGGATCTGCCCTACACAAAGCCAAACTGGGTAGGATCCAGTGTCTGTAGGTCCCCAATATCTTTATTTATGAGGTCCATGATGATCCTTTCCATAGCTTTGCAGACCAATCTAGGCAGGCTTATGGGGCAATAGTTTCCAGGATCTGTTGAGGCACCACCTTTGTGGAGAGGGACCACTGTTGCTGTACGCCACTCTTTGGGTACATATCCTGTAGTACGGCTGAGACTGAACAGTAGTTTTATGTTTGGGTTTAGCTCTTCTTGGAGTTCATGTAGGACACAGCCCGGGACACCATCTGGTCCCATTGATGCTGTGTTTTTTGCTTTGGAGAGGGCAGCTCTTACCTGAGCATCTGAGATGTCAGGGGGCAGCACTCTGCTGGGATAGATATTTGCCCTTTTGGTGGGGAGGTGGGGGGAATTTGTGCTGAACCTGTCAGCTAGGATGTTGGCAATGTCTGTGGGTTCGTTGTATTTTTTTGTCATTTTGGACTAATTCTGAGCATATCTGGGAATTCCCACCCAGGTTTTTAACATAACTAAAGAAAGCCTTGTGATAATCCTTAGTGTCCTGTGCAATTTTTCTCTCAAAGCTGGCCTTAGACGATTTTATGAGTGCCCGTAGTTTTTTGCTTATACCGATCAGACATGCCTTCCCTTTTTGGGATTTTGCTCTATCATGTGGTAGCTTCCTCCTTCTATTGTCTAGTTTGTTTATGGCTGGGGTCCACCAGACAGGACCTCTGCCTTTGGAGGATTGGGTCTTGGTTTTATTTGGGATTGCATGATCCATGTATTCCTGAAGGTGTTCATAGAATGCGTTTATAAAGGATTCTGCAGTCTGGGACATATTTTCCACAGGCCCGGGGGCTTTGGAGGATTCCACCTTGGTTTTGAGGAGTGTGATATTTGCTTTAGAGAAGTTTTTCACTGTGGTTTTCAGGGCAGGGGGTGGGGTCGGGATGTGAATATCCAGTGAGATTAGTTTATGGTCTGATCTTACCAGTGAGAGATACACTTCTGGTCTGGAGCATAGAGTCCCCAAGTTGCTGATGATCAGGTCCAGTATGTTTTCCCCTGTTGTGGGAGTAGTAACAAGTTGTTCCATAGCATTTGAGTTTATAAATTCTAGGAACCTTTGGGCTAGGGTGTTGGAGCTAGAGGAATGCTCCCAGTCTATGTTTGGGTAGGTGAAGTCGCCCAATATAATGGTGTTTGGAGAGACCTTCATATTTTCCAGTGTTCTCAGGAAGGCCAAGTGGGTTTCCTGGGTTTGGCAGGGTGGTCTGTAGCAGGCTATAAACTGGAAGGCAGTTTTACCCACTGTTAGTTGCACATGCATAGTCTCTGATGCTTCATGCTGTGCCACCAGCCTGGAGGTGTGGATATCTTTGGCAAATATTGATACTCCCCCTCCTTTTGTGGTTTGGTCCAAGTTTTGGGGCCGAAAAGCATGGTAAGAGGTATAACCTGGTAGTACTGAGGTGCTCTCGGGAGCCTTGAACCAGGTTTCTGTTACTGCACAGATATCGTTGTTCTCCATGCTAAGGAGAGTTTCGAGTGTGTGCATCTTGAGGTTTAGACTTCTGGCGTTGAGTAGCATCACTCTTAGTTTCTTATCCCTTGAGATAACTATGGAGGTGGGTTTGTCTTTTGAGCCTTGCCTAAAAAAGGCACTATAGGGGTAGCAAGAGCCTTTGCCAATAGCCCTTTGATCCTCCTAGTGAGGTACTTTTGGGGTCTTTCCAGTTGCTGGAGGTGTCTGCGAAGGTACATCCCACAAGGGGCATTGTACTCAATTGTGAGCCTGATGAAGGATGACTGAAGAGGCACGATGACCTCCCCTGATGTAGATGTGAATACCTTCATGATTAGGTGGGTATATGACATGTTATTATAACCACTATGGCCACATGGTTGTCAAATGCAAGATTTCTATAAATTTGTGTCCCCAGGTCTCTTAGTACTTCTTCTGTATTTAATGGTTTACCACCTATGTGGTAATAGGTGGGCACTTACTGTTTTTCCAAAGGGGATGACTATACACTTTTTTGCGTTTAGCTTGATGACATGGCTCTGGCACCAGTTGTCTGTTTCTATGAGGCCCTTTTGTAGGATGCTTGTGTCAGCTGGAGGGTCAGATATGGCGCCCAGTTTGTAGTCATCTGCAAACTTGTTCAGACACAGTCCTTCCATGTTAGCCTGTACCTCCGAGAAATATGTACCAAACAAGGGGGGTCCCAGGACAGAGCCTTGTGGGATGCCAGTTGTAGCTGGTTTGGACTCTGACATGGTTCCAGCATTTCTGACCATGTCAGTTCTGTCCTTGAGCCAGTTTGCAACCCATCTAGTGACATAGGGGTTTATATTTAAGCTGGTGAGCTTATCTATAATGACCAAGTGGGGTATTGTATGGAAGACTTTTGCAAGGTCCATGTAGGCTGTGTGGATCACCTTCCTCTCATCAATGGCCTTGGTGACTGTTTCAAATGACTCAACCAGATTTAAAAGGCAGGATCCGCCCTTAAGTAAGTCACATTGGGCAAGGTCCAGTGTCTGTAGGTCCCCAATATCTTTATTTCTGAGGTCCATGATGATCCTTTCCATAGCTTTGCAGACCAAGCTAGTAAGGATTCTGGGGTGATAATTTGCAGTATCCATTCAGGCACCACCTTTGTGGAGAGGGACCAATGTTGCTGTACACTGCTCTTTGTGTACATATCCTGTGGTAAGGCTGAGATTGAGCAGTTGTTTTATGTGGTGTTCAATTCTTCTTGGACTTCATGTTGGACACAGCCCGGGACACCATCTGGTCCCATTGATGCTGTGTGTTTTGCTTTGGAGATGCTTGCTATTACCTGAGCATCTGCAATGTCAGGGGGCCAGCACTCTGCTGGGATAGATGTTCGGCCTTTTGGTGGGAGTTTGCACTGAACCTGTCAGGTTGGATGTTGGCAATGTCTGTGGGTTTGGTGTTTGTTTGTCATTTTGGACTAATTCTGAGCATATCTGGGAATTCCCACCCAGGTTCCTACCATCAGTAAAGAAAGCCTTGTGGTTATCCTTAGTGTCCTGTACAATTTTTATCTCGTAGCTGGCCTTAGAGGATTTTATGTGTGGCCATAGTTTTTTGTCATAATACCAATCAGTGATGCCTTCCCTTTTTGGGTTTTGCTCTATCATGTATTAGCTTCCTCCTTCTCTTGCATGGTTTGTTGATGGCTGGGGTCCACCAGACAGGATGCCTGCCTTTGGAGGATTGGGTCTTGGTTTTACTTGGGATTGCATAATCCATGCATTCCTGAACGTGTTCATACCATGCATTTATAAAGGGTTCTGAGGTCTGGGCCATATTTTCCACAGGCACAAGGGTTTTAATGGATTCCACCTCAGTTTGGAGGAGTGCATAATTTGCTTTACACATGTTTTTTACTGTGGTTTTCTGGCCAGGGACTGGGGTCAGGATGTGAATATCCAGTGAGATTACTCTATGGTCTGATCTTACCAGTGAGGGATAAACTTCTCGTCCTGGCCATAGAGTCCCCATGTTGGTGATTATCGGGTCCAGTATGTTTACCCCTCTTGTGGGAGTGGTGACAAGTTGTTCCATAGCATTTCGGTTTATGAATTCTAGGAACCTTTGGCCTAGGGTGTTGGAGCTAGAATAATGCTCCCAGTCTATGTTTGGGTAGTTGCAGTCACCCAATATAATGTGGTTTGGAGAGACCTTCATATTTTCATGTGTTCTCAAGTAGGCCAAGTGGGGTTCCTGGATTTAGGAGGGTGGTGTGTAGCAGGCTACGAACTGGGAGGCAGGTTTAGCCACTGTTACTTGCACGTGGATAGTCTGTGCTGCTTCATGCTGTGGCACCAACCTGGGGGTGTGGGTATCTTTGACAATTATTGATACTCACTCTCCTTTTGTAGTTTGTTCCATGTTTTGGGGCTGTAAAGCATGGTATGAGGTGTAACCTGGTAGTGCTAGGGTGCTCTTCTGAGCCTTGAACCAGGTTTCTGTTACTGCACAGATATCAACATTCTCCATGCTGAGGAGAGTTTGGACTGCATGCATCTTGCAGTTTAGACTTCTGGCATTGGGTAGCATTACTTCTACTTTCGTATCCCTTGTGATACCTATGGAGGTGGGTTGGTGTTTTGAGCCTTACCTATTCAAGGCACTATGGGGGTGACAACAGCCTTTCCAGTATCCAAAAGGCCAGGGATGATAGGTGCAAGCCATCCCTAGTGGAGCATCGTGTCTTGCTCAGCATGTCATCCCAGGCTGATAGGCATTGGATCCCCTTTGACTAACAACAATACTTAAGCCAATTGTTGTAATTGATCATCTTGTCTTCATATTGTGGCATCATGCTTGGTGAGGGTAGGATGTTACTCAGGGTCATCAAGTTTGCATATACTACATGGTGTTACATTGCTTAACACATGGCAATCATGCCTCAGGTGCTGCTGCAGGGCTGCCTATGTTGAATGCACATACTACACTCCCTGTACATGTTTGAAAGCAGGTTGTGTCAACTTAGGCATCCCGTTTACTATATGTGTGGTCAGAGAGAGGTATCATTTCCAGGGTTCCTACTGAGCCAGTGTATGTGCTATGCATTGCCTCTTTGCCAAGGCCAAGGCATACTGGGCATGCCTCCTTCTGCCTACTGAGGCAGGCTCAGGTTGTTCCTCCTCCGAGTCATGCTCTGCCTGTGATGGCCTTGGCAATGGTGGGGGGCTGTTTGGGCCGGGCCTATGCTGGTCCTGCTGCAGCTGTTTTCGCAGAATCATATTATGTAGCATAGAACATACTATGACAATTTGGGTGCATGTAGTTGGTGAGTACTGCAAGGCTCCACCAGATGTGCCCAAGCACCGGAACCGTGACTTGAGCGGCCCAAACACATGCTCTATTACATTACATGTTTGTGTGTGTGCCTCATTATGGCGTTCCTGTTCAGGTGTATGTGCGTTTCTAATGGGTGTCATCAGCCACGGCTCCAGTGCATAGCCAGCATCCCCCAGTAGGTGACCATGTGGGATGTCCCCATTGGCAAATGTCTGGTACAGCTGCGTCAGATGCCAGATATGGGAATCATAGTAGCTTCCAGGGCAGCCAGCACACACATTCATTATTATGCCCTGGGCATCACACACAACCTGGCAGTTGATGGAGGGGAGGCCCTTGCGGTTAATGTAGGCCCTACCCCACTCACCAGCTGGTGCTTTGATGCGTATATGCATGCAGTCTATTGCACCCACTACCTCAGGTTATTCCGCTATTTGCTGGAAGAGACACATATTGCTGGCCAATACCTCACGGGAATTGGGGAAATATACATGATCACTGACATGTGCTGACATGGCATCCAGGAACTGGTGCAGTACCCTGGATGCTGATGCCTGTGATATCTCCATGATATCACCAGTTGGTCTCTGGAAGGTACCTGTTGCTAGTATTTTTAGGCCAACACATACTTTGGTTTCCACTGGGATGGGTTCCCCTCTGTTGGTTCTGTGTGTGAGGCGTGGCCTGCACAGCTCCACAATTTGCTGCAGGAGGTCTCTGTCCACTCTATAGTGCTCCACTATGTCCAGCTCATGTAACCCCTGGTAGGTGACCCTGGGCCTATACACTCTTCTCCGTCTCCTCACTGTGGGTTGTCCGGCAGCATTTGCATTGTCACCACCCTCAGCATGTTGCATATGTCGCCTTATAACAGCTATGGTAGCCCCTAGCATTTTTTGTCTGAGGAAAGCTTTTTCAGTTTTCACTTCTAGTAGCTTACTCCAGTGTTGCAGTGTCTGTTGAGAGAAACATACTGCACTGTTGTTTGCAGAGTTTTCAGTGCTGGGCTGGGCTACTGTTCTGCCTGTGTAATTGCCTGATTCTGATTGTTTTCACCTGCTAGCTATGCTAGTACCTGGTAGCTTCCTACAATTTGTTGTGCTTCCTTTTTCCTCTCTGTTTCCTCAGGGGGGAGCGACGCGCATACAAGGGAAAACACGTGCACAGCAGCTAACATGCACACACCCATGCTTAGATGGACTACAACCTGCTTATTTGGGTTAAAACGTGCGCACACCAGCGCAAACGCATTTATAACTCTTTAAACAGCCTTATACATGCTTACTCTGGCTTAAACGTGCGCACTCACGCTTACACGAGTGCACTCCATCTTACTCGGGCTTCCCAGCGCGCACATGCGCGCATGCACTCAGCAAGAAACTTTGGTGTTATCCACAGTGTACACCTTCCATTTCTTGGCTTTCCCATGTCTACCTGATGACACACCTCTTTCCATGATGTCTAACTGACAGCTTTCACATCCCACTCTGCTCCAATGAGCTTCATTGCTTTCATACATACCCCCCTGTGATGTCACCTATCTCCTACTCTGTTACTCCCCCTTATCCTACTCCTACACTCCAGGGAATGTGCTCATATGCTATGTAAATGTGCGATTCACTATCCTGACACTCATTTACATAGGATTGCCTACTAATGCTTAGTTACATGTCTTACACTGAGCTTCCTCCCTTAGCAACCCTACTCAGTGGCCATGTTGTTTTCAGACTGCTATTCCCTTACATTGTATATTGATGGTTTGCATAAAACCCACATTTATGGGTTTTAAATATTTTTCTGTTGATTTTTTTTTTTAGCGCAGCCCGTTTGCGTGGCTCTGCGCTACGTTTAAACATCGGCGATCGCTGAAAAAAATGCATTTTTATTTTAATTTTGCATGGAGGTGCATTGCCAGTGGCCACATATTTGGCCATTGGCATGCTTCCTGGAACATATGCAACCTTTATTTGGAGCTGACAAGGCTCCATTGTGCTATTTGCAGAATGGTACTCAGTTGTCAACTGAGTACATTTCTGCAGATAACACGGCTCTTACACAGACAGGTTTGTGCTTCCTGGATCATAAAATTACCTCATTTGCATGCCTTTCAGCTGCAAGTGAGATAATTTGCATATCCAAGCCCTGTCCATGTAAGAGCCATTTTAGGAGCTCTCTTACACGCCCCTGCAGGCTGTTTGTGGATCGCTCATCGGACATGATGGCTGCATGGAGTCTTACACTACTCTTAGACTCTGTGCAAGCCATCGTGAATCTGGCCCCTTATTTATCAGGCCCTGTGACGTAGACAATTTAAGTGTAACCTTGCAGATTAGTTTATAGCTATAAAATACAATAAAAAGTATGCAGCAGACAATAAAAAGTGCTATGAATATCTATAATAAGCAATAACTACTAAAAATAAGCCCAAACCCTCAGGATACTTATTGTTATATATAACAGATGAGATTTTGGTCAGTGCCCCTCCTCCGCTCAGCTCTGTGTGAAATGAGATGAACACCTATGGCCCAATGAAATAGTTTATACTGTTTCCATTTATCAGCAATCTACTGATAGAAAAACTTTCTCCTGAGAGCTTGTTTTGCACAGGAAAATATGTTCTTCCTGCTCTTCATCTCCTTCTGTTTCTTCTCCAACTAAATATTTTTTTTCCTTTTATGTCATCTAAAACTCTATAATTAGATCTGTTTATCTCACTCTTAAAACTGTGTTACTCAAGCTTTACACTGCTTTTTAATTTGTATCTCATCTTGTAACAACATTTCCCATACTATGCTTCCCTGACCAGAAGGTTTTAATCTACAAATTCAACTCTTTGAATCTCTCTTCCTTAAAAGTGATGTTAATTTCAATTAAACAGAAATAGTTCAATATCCCCTGTGAAAAGAGTAACTCTAAGAAATACAGTCAGAAAGAGGTGCTGACTCTAGAGATGCTCTCCACAACTCATTATGATGTACAAACCACATATCCATTTGGTGTCCCCCCATGCCACTGCATGGAAACTAACTTGTGGAAGCTTGTACTCTCCAGATGTCACTAAGCCTTAAAGTAGAGACTGTGTCTAAACTATTTTGTGACCCCACAAAAAATATACATTACTAACAATGGTTGCTTTAAATTCACTGCAATAAGTCCTATAACTGGAATAAAGACAATAAAAAAAGAAAAAGAAACAGTACATTATACTTGATCCATCACTTTAAAACCAACAGATAAACAAGCAGTCAGTGCCAGAGATAATGGTCACTGAAACTAAAGGAACAAATTTAGCCCCTTAATTACCTCTGCATTTAGCAACATGAGAGTGCAGTAAGTAATAAAACAAGAAGTGAAGTACATAACCTTATGATTCTGTTTATGTATCATTAAAGTCATGACAATTGAATTCCATATGATTTACTTGTTTTGACCAGAAAAGTTAAAATAGATCAGTCTAATGACTAGCCGAACCAAAGTGGACAGAGTAGTTTCCTGATCTTCACTAGACTGAAATGCCAACATCAAAGTGCTCTGTCTTTACAGACTCCTGGCCAGGGTCACTTATCTAGTAGTTAACATGGGGTATTATCGAGTACATCCCCTTTACTCTACGACTCTGCAGATTCAGACCAGCACTTCTCTATCACACTGATCTACTCTGGAAATTTCCTGTACAATAAGTCTTCCCCCACCTGTTCCTCTATTTTGTTCTGCAGGTCTTGGAACCTGTTAGAAAGTAGTACTTGAGTATGCATACTATCATTGTGTTTTCTCATGCTTTCCAACATGCAATTCCATAGGCGCTCTACTTAAACTTTTTAATTCTGAAAGGATGTCTCAGGTGATACTGAAGGAGTTTTGCCCCTGTTCTTCCCTGTGTGGAAAATACAGATTGTGGATATGAATCTGTTTCCATGTGCATCGGCTGTTAACTGCTTTCTGTTCAACGATGAACTCCTCCTCCTCCTAAGGAGATGTTAAATAAATAATTAGAGCCTCCTTTAGACATGAAAATCATCCCAGTGAATATCAATTGGACTGTATATTCGAGGTCATACCATTTTTAAAATATGCAGCCGTCACTTTTCTTCTTCAACCAATGTGGAACCCAAATCTGTTACCTTCCTTAGAACTGCTTCTCAGTCATTTTAATCCAAGCATGTGATGACAAGTGCAAGGTGTGAAACTGACAATTGACCTACGTAAATATGGTGGGTCCTCTTGATCAAAGGAGCAAATGATAACCCCTAGCAGTTTTTTTTAACTCCTCTGTGGTAAATGTGATTCTCTTACGTTATTGCATCTGAACTTGTTTTCAGTGCATTCTGCCTTTTGCTTCAGTTTCTGTGATTGTATATCTAGTTCCTGAATGCTTTTGGAGTGAGCAGATATTATTTCTTGCTGTTCTTACACTCACTCTGTTGCTGTCTTATAGATGATTTAGTCACTGATAGCGTTTTTCATGGTTGTCAGTATTTCATTTAATCTGATACACTTCATCTGTTATGGATTTCATAATAGTGGACAGGGCTTCAAATTGATGATCTAGTAGCCCAAAGCTCTTCTTGCACTATGGTGCTATTTCTCTACATCATAGTGGTTTGTCACAATGCTTGGGCTCAACCATGTTTTGCTCACAAATCCAATAGTGTAGCATTTATAATCTTAAATGTCACAAAACTGTCCACAGTGATACAGACTTTATATCACCACCGGAATTAACTGAGGTAACATTTGGAATGGTTTGCACTCTCATACCACTTGGGAGCTAAAACCAGTGCTTCTCATCCATATGCATGGTCATAAACACCCTCGGACCTCTCATCTTCTACCTTGGTTCCCTGTGGTGAAGTCCATTCAGCCACTGTGGACCAAGGCTTAGACATGCCCTCTGTGGCTATTGGAATGTCATTGGTGGTCAAGGAAGAACTTCGATTGTCGCTCTTGGAGGAAGGAGTAGGGAATGCCTCTGCCTAGTTGGACTGAAAATGGCTGTCCCCATGAGTCAGTCTGCTTCCATGGAAATTCCTATCAAAAAGAAGCAGTTAACACATGTATCTTTTTCTGTGTCGGTTACTTTAGACAGGAGTGATTTATTGGGATTACGTCAGGCTTTTGTCCATTCTAATTTTAATGTTACTGGTAAGAGGAAAGGCATTCTTAATTTTCTAACAATTCCTAGTTTATCGAACAGGAAAAATTATTTTAAATGGATGCTTTTTCTACTCAGACCTGATTCTGAGGGGAGTGTTTCTTTTGATGTTTGTTAGAATTTTGTTTTTCTGAAATCATATTCAGAATGAACGAATTGTTTCAATGGAAGCATAATGATTTTATTTTATTTATTTATTTATTGCATTTGTTTACTGGGATAAGTCCACTGGGCCTAAAAGAGCCCGTTTTCAGTGGAGGCCCGGGGAGAAAAGCTCCAACGAGATACAGACAAAATATAAACATTAATTAGTACAGAAGCAGAAACAGTGTTACAGATAGTAAATATAGTAACATATACAGAATATATACATAAAAGCAGGAATCTAGTTTGTTTGATTACAACAATATATACAGAAAATATACATTAAAGCAGAATTCAATGAATTCAGTCAGATTGGTATAAACAGAGATCAGTATTATTGTACCAGAATCAACAAGTGAAGATAAAAATAAATATGGAGAAAATATCATCAGTCACTAGTAGCAAAAGACATAGGAGTTTAATCATATAAGGAGAGTGAAGAGGTTAGGTTATAGAGTAGGAACATAGCCAGGAAGAGTTGAAATGATTTTTCAGCATTTGTTTGAAGGTGGTGGTGCTGCCTGTGTTTCTTATAGAAGGCGGACATGAGTTCCATAGTTTGGCGATGGTGAAGGCATAGAGGAGTTGACCAACTGTCCTTGAAAAATTATGGTGTATTACATTTTTAATTTCCTGAACCTACTCCTGTCCCTTCTTTTCTTCCAGCATTGGAGGGTGTTTTTATTACAGCCTGTAACTTGCCTGACAGCCAGCCTGCTTCCTCCTAAGAAAGCAACTAGATTATATAAAGTTCCTCAAGATTAGCAAACTCATATTTTCTAATCCCAGATCTGACCCTGCTGGGATTTCTTTGGAAAATCATGCTGCTGCTGACATCTTGCAAATACTAATCCCTCCCCCTCTGATAAGGATTGGAAAACCTTTGAAAAATTCGGGAAAAAGTTTAAATTTCTGAAACACTTATTTTTAGAATTCTTAAACTGTCAGGCTCATGTGTTGAAGGTTATGATTGCATCATTTGATATGGACACTTTTTCCTATTCTAAGGAAATTCTTCTATGAATAATCTTGTTGCTTCTGTGTCTCAAGTGACTAAACACTCTTTGAAGTGTGCCTGTAATTCAGCATGAAGCTAATTCCAGAGCTTCTGCTGCTGAAATTTTTATGAGAAGGCTTGCTTATATAAAAGGGCGAAGAGACAACAAAATCTACATGAGCATGTTAGCTCAGCTCAGCAATTTTGAACTCACCGTTCATAGACAGGTTGTTTTTGGATTACCTACTACTGTGGTCCTGAAAAATTGTTGAGAGAGATGGAAACTGATTCGGGGGACTACTCAGGTGGTTCAGCCTTCCTTCTCCAGATTTGCTAAAGGGTTTAAACTTGCCTCTACACCCTTTTATAAAAGTAAAATAAGCAGACACAGAAAGGTTCGGACAAGCAGACATTCAAAAATCAGTGACAAGGGGGTTCCAGAAAGAATGAAGGACTCCATCCACAGAAACAAAGACAGAATAACAAGTATCCATGCCCCTCCCTACCACTGCGAGACTTTAAATCTTCACCCATATCTGGGTCTCCATCTCTCTGTCTCTCTTCTGCAATATATAATCTCAGACAAATGGGTTCTGAGAGTGATACATCAGGGAAACAAGTTTGCAGTGAGCATGCCTCCTTTCTTTTCTGGGGATTTCTCCTTATCCACCAGATCAAACTTCTTTTTTTTCCACTTCTATCATTTAGCATCTGCTGACTCAAGGGGTGATAAAAACTGCCCCTCTTTTTCTGATAGGGAATGATTTTTATTCAAGAATGTTTCTGGTACCAAAAAAAGAAGCCTTCTGGAGACCAGTATTAGATGTTTCCTTCTTAAACCAGTTTGCAAAAATCTCAAAGTTCAATTTGCTACCCCTTTATGATCTGTTGCTCTGGAGGCAAAACAAGCTTGCTACTAGGACATCATTTTTTAGTAAATGGAAATGATTTTCTAGTTGTTACGAAGACAAGAACCAAGACCCTTTTAAGGCTAGTGTTTCTCTTGTTCGAGAATATTTGTGTGATGTATCCTCTGGCCTTTCTCACTCCCCTATCAAGATTCATTTGTCATCCATTTCAGCAGGTATGGTCATGGATCTTCCTCTTTCAATGCATTCCCATGTTAAAAAGTTTCTGAAAGGGGTGTTGCATACCAGACCACCTAGAAAACTGGTGCTTCCTCCATCCACCTCAAGTTTGTTTTAGAAAAATTGATTAACTCTTGCTGTATTTGAACCAGCCCATCAAGTTGATTTCAGATTCATGACATGGAAAACAGTTTTGGTGATTGCTCTGACTTCTGCAAGAAGAGTGCTTGAGTTGCAAGCTCTCATGGCGGGTCAGTCTTACCTCATTTTCTATTAAGATTGGGTTTTAGAACTAACCTTTCATTCATGCCTAAAATACTAGAGTTTACTCTGAGCATATTTATACATCTCCTTATCTTTTTCAGGACCAAAAATGAGGGAGAAAGAATTCTTCACAATCTAGATGCCCTCAGACAACTTAGGTATTGTCTTAACAGAATGAAAACCTTTAGAAACTGAAATCATATATTCATTTTTTATGAAGGCAAGAAAAATGGCAACCTGTGTCAAAGCAGACCATTTCCAAATGGTTGTCACATACTATTTATTTTTATTAAACCCACAACAATAATGCAGTTCCAGGCAAGGTCAATGCATATACAACCAATGCCTTGGCTTCATCATTGACTTCTTGGAGTGGGGTGGATACTAGAACTATTCTAGAAGCAGTAGATCGGTCATCTGTTTATACTTTTACAAAGTACTACAAACTGGATTCCTTGTCCACATCTAGAGTGGGCTTTGTTAGGACCATTCTCTGGGGCTCCTAGACCCTCACCCTTCCCTTTCCAGTCAATATAATCTATAGTACTCTACTTATATAGCTAGTGCTGCTGCAGGAGTGACCAATATGATGAACATAGTAAAGGTGTGTAAGTAAACTTACCATAACATTAGATGTTCAAACAACTGCTGCTGCATACTTCTCAACTGTACAGATTTTCGCATAATGTCCAGATTTTTGTCTCATATTTTTGGTCCATTTTTCATAAAATTGTGTTTTTCTGGCAAATTAGTGGCAAATCATTAAAGACTGAAGTTAGAAAATAATGACAGACATTTGAGTTTCAGACTTCATACCCTTCAGAAAATTCATGCTAATGTCAAACCTATTTTTCTATCAACTTTCTAAGTTTGCAAGAGCAATATTTAAAAATTGTCCCTGTTTTTGAACCTTTGTACCATTTCTCTTTATGGCTTTGTCCAGATTTCTTGCTCTATGAGGTTGAGAGGTATGCCACTGCCACAGTAGCCGCTTCTTCTGTACCCCTTACCTTTGTATATTTTTTCTTACCTAGCACTGACCTCTTTTAGGGCTTTAGTTTCCCTCTTTCAGTTGGTAAGAAAGCTCTTAAGATCTTGGCACCCAAACAGTTAATTTTATTTCGGTCTACTTGAGGTGCCAATGGTTTGGGCAAGTGAAGGTGCCTATAAGCTCTGGAAGGTGTGCAGCCATTATATTCTGTACTGGATATAACCCTATATAGCTAGAATTACTGTAGCAGTGATCATTCAAAATCTGCAACTGTACTCTCTTTCTAGTTCTGCTAGCTTGATTTAATGTATCAGTCTTTGTCTGTGCTCCTATGAAATTTGCAGAATCTGTAATACAACATTTTTCTTCTTTATTAGTGTTTTAATCAATTGCTGTGTGTAGTTACACAGCTCTCATGACACTATAAAGAACAATTGACTGCAAACACTGGATAGATGGAGATACTGAGCCATTAAAGATGTTACTGTCCCTGACTAGCGGGGATTTGACTGTGACAATGGCCATCTTGTGTACAAGAATCATTCAACTGCTACTATACCTATTGACATTATATTAAATGAATATATTTGCACATGATCAGATAAGGTTTTTCCCAGCTTGGTTTTGGTGCTGTATGAAGTAGACTGCACTTCTGGCTTCATGATGTTGATTGGTGCAAACTGGTACGCATTACCCAAAGGCGAGGGAATTATGTAGCCCTACATGGTCCTCATTCCTGCTGTGAATAGTAGTAACTTAGTATAGATTCAAGCTCTGAAGAGGTTATGGAATTTGGAAATTAGACATTCATGGCAGATAAGCCCTGTTTCATATACACTGCCCTCAGCTACTGTACATGACAAATATACTCCTCGTACTCTGTGCTGGAAGCCTGGAATATAGGACAAGGATCTGGTACATTTCCAAAGATATGTAAAGTACATAAACAAGAAATGCATGAAGTGAGATACTTGTGCCACGTTCACTTTTCTTAGCTCTGTGCACCATTTGCTCAGTATTACTGAAACAGTCTGGATCTAAAAGAAATAATGTGGCAATATTTTCTGACACGCTTATTAATGTTTGTTTCAAAGTTAAAATCCTTTGCATTTGAAAAGTTGTTTGCATAAGGAAATCTCTATTTTGGAGGTATTTATTCTTATTTGCAGCGAGTCAAAAGTGGTTGCTAGAACACTTTATACCAATACTGTCAAATACTGTGCTCACATGTTTATTAGTATTATTTATCTGGGCTATCATTCTACAGTTGATTGTAAACAGTGTGTCATACAATATAGCATAAATGGAGTTTTGCAACAGATTGAATTAGCCTGCTTTTGCTTCATCCACACTGTCGCAATGGAAGGTAATTGGCAAGAGGGCCTAGCAGGTGGTGGTGTTGGGGCTGGGGGTTTGGTATAGCAAGGATCTTTATAGTCAAGCATCTTAAGGAGGTGAGTGTTTAAACAGGAAGGGTAGGTCGGCATCCTGAGGAAATACAAGAAGATGTATAGACCAGGTAGGTCTTTTCATGCAGAATCCAGCAGAATAAAGAGAAATAAAAGGAATAAACGCTGCCAGGATATGTTCTATAATGCTGGCATGCATATAAATGATGATATATTTCCAGACACAAGAAATCTGCAGTCAGTTCTCTATTCCTGTGAGGTCAATCTTTACATAAAGAGATAAGCAAGGTCAGGTCTTCTATCCTGCAAACTTCCAAGGCTTGCAACCAGTTGTTTCTCTGCTGTACTGGTCTATTGGAGTTTCCTGAAATGGAGTGTGGCAGCTTATTAACTAATTACCTGACAGAAAAAGATTTATTAATCTTAAGCTTTGTTAACTGGGTAAGCAAAATGGCCCAAACACAAATTTCATCTATAACCATGGCCTGGAGGCAACACAAAAAGAAAAAAAAAATGGCACATAACTTTTCAAAATGAAAAAAAATGTATAATATAGCTACAAGAAGACAAGAGTACAGCAAAACCTAATAGTTGCCATCAATGACATTAGTAGGAATTTTATGGTGATTAACATAAACTGCATTTTGGTGCAAACAGTATGTTTTGGTAATTATGATGAGATAAAAAAATCTAACTTTTTGACAATAAGTGTCATATTCTTAACTATAGTAATGATTTTACTACCTTTATAAAACAACTGATATACAATTACAGGGAATGGATCCTGCCAAAAGCACTAATACAGTTATGAATTGTATGATGTTTCTTCACAGATGGGACATACTGTGGAACATACAAAGATACATTGTTAAATATCATAAAGCCAAAATATCTAGTCACATCTGGATCATGGCAAATCGGGCTGTCCAAAACTACAGTTCTTTGATTGAGAAAATCTTCAGAAAGTCCCTCTCTCACTGTCAGTAAAATACCATACAGAAAATAGGACTATGCAGACACAAAACAAGACTAAGCATAGGAGCAAGAGATTCTGAAACATAAATCGTCATAAAGTTTGTAAACAGAAAACAGTATTTTTAAAGTTAAATCCACTGATGAAGTGCCCTACACACCAGTGATTATTTTTTTCTTCAGCACAAGCCACTATACAGTCACCCCACTAGACTACTCCTTAACTAATAAAATGGGTAATACACATGCAAGTGAACTAGAAAGTCAAGTGTTATGACGACGGTTTGGCAAACATAAATAATGATGACAATACTCAGTAAAGAAATGTTGGAAAGTTGTAATAAAAGAACAGAGGAAGATTGTCAGTGGCATCACTGGTGTCTAAAGCACAGAAATGGGTTTAGTCATTTAGTAAACTATGCAGATCACTTACACATGCACAAGCATGCACAAGCTTTTCTGAGTGTGAAAACTTTCAATCAAAAAGGAAACTGGCATCACCATATGCAGACACAAATCCATTTCAATGCAAGGCATGTGGAAAGTTGTTTCTTCAGATGTGCTATCTATAAGCTCCACCTAAGCCTTCCTAATGGCAACAAGTCCCAATGGTGCAAGTACTGACATGATATTTGTATAAAAGTCTCTAAGAAAGCACATTAAGCAATCACATAGGAAAAATAGTTCTGGAAATGTAAATGAATGAGCCATTTAGGATATTAGAGTACACTCTGAACCATATACCCTTATTGGTTTCTCTGACATCCAGTCTAATACTTCTGGATTGTTATTATCTAAGTTTGCTGATGACTACAAATAAGCGGACTTATCGGCTCACCTTCTGAGGCACAGTTACTTCAGTAAGGGCTTGACTATACAGACTATTGGTGAATTAATAATGTTTCAGTGCTAATTGCTAATAACTAAGGGCTTTTCTTCCAGAAAAAAAGGACGTCATTGTCCCACTATACTCATCCCTCATTAGACCCATTATAGAGTAAAATGTCCCATTTGGTATGTACCTCACAATACATCTGCAACAACTGGAAAGGCCACAGAAATAACTCACTAAAAGTATTGCAAGCCTAAAGCAGATGCCCTATGCTGACGATCTTAAAAAAACTCCAGCTATACTCTGTCACATATCACCTGCTCAGAGGCAATCTCTGCTTAACATACAAGGCCATGTCAAACCCAGAGTTGTTGGACATGCTACACTTAAAGAAATCCCAATCCCTCAGAGCCACATGCTCCAGGGATCTAAACTTGGTCATCACAATGAACAACACATGCTGGAGGGATAGGTTCCTGACCCAGAGACTCCCCATAATCTGGAATAGACTACACATACATGTCAAACTGAGCGCCTCTTTGGCCCTCTTCAAAAGGAACCTTGATGATTGGATGGGAGATAGGAAATTCACCCAGGGGATCACGTCAGTCACCCTGCTAGACAGAGAACCAGGTAAGCAAATATTCTGGGAAGAAATAGCCAGGGAATTGTTATGGCTAGGCTTGTATTGGGCCTAGGGCCGATAGCCTAGTACCAACCTATGAACCTATGAACTGTGGTGTGGTTCTATTTGGTAAACACAAATACTTGTTGGAATGCAGTATTGAAATAATTAAGTTTATATCTTTAATAAATTTGTTAAAGTTATTAACAAAAGTTCAGTAGTTTTTTGCATTGCTAATTCAAGACTTGCCAGACCGCACCATATTCAACTTCCTGTACCTTATAGAAACAATGGCCGCTCAAGCACCCATACCAAGAATCTTAACCTACCCCAGCAAGACTCATTTGCAGGATAGGGACCGATGCATCCTATGCCTACAGAACAAAGCTCCCGCCACACGACAAAAAAGCAATAGTAAACAAAATACAAGAAGAAGAGGGAACACATATTCACAATAAACAGTTGTTATTCACTGATGGTAATATAGAAAGAGATAAAACAAACAATAATATTTATACTATGTACATAGATGCTTTCAATATTCAGAAGAAAAGGTGTTACAATTTGGTAAAAGTTGTTGTGAGTAGAAATCTAAATTAGAGAAGGGAAAGAAGAAAAATAAAAACTTTTGTGAGTCATGGATATGAATTAATATGGGACCTCTTATTCGTAAAGTCTGGTTATTTGTGATGAGTTAAGCAAGAATAATATTAAAGACTTGTTCCCATAATTTCCTAAGCTTATTGTTTTTATTCCCTTTGTCGATTAAACTTTTATGAGCTAATAGATGTTTAGTTGCCATTATTCTAAAATTCTCCCAAGAGATGTTAATTGAGTTAAGCCAGTTGGTTGCTATATAAAGTTTCATTAAAAGGAAAATGTTGACCACGTGATTGTGGAGTTACTGAGATTTAGGGTGGAGAGGATGCTGATGTGTTTGTCATGACTGACCATGTCAAAGGCCCTGGACAAATCTAAAAATGTGGCAGATACAAATCGTCCATTGTTTCTATAATGGTTCACTGTATTTGTGAAGGACATGAGGGCTATGAGAGGGGCAGAAACCATGTTGAGTGTTTGATAATAGTTTATGTGTGTGAAGGTAGACCATTAATTGGGTGTGTATAGTCCTCTCTAGTATTTTAGATAAGGGGACAGGATGGCATTTGGCCTATAATTAGTAAGCTCAGTTGAGTTACTTCCCTTATGTAAAGGTATTATGCGGGGGATTTTCCAAATATCTATAACTACATTCTCTGATAATGATCGGTTTCTGAGTATGGCTACTGGATATGCTATAACATCTGCTGCAGTTTGCAGAAATTCTGCTGGGAGGTTATCGGCGGCTAATGTGCTTGGTTTCAGTTTTCTTATGGTATCAACAGATACTGGGTGGAATGTAAAGTGGTCATTGCTATTTTGGGAGTTGGTGCTGTGCTGGGCTGTAGGTGTTGTTGGGTTGCTGGAGGTAGTGTGAGAATTAGCAAGGGTTTGAATAGTTTCAGTAAAGTATTTATTGAACTGGGTTGCTATGCTATCGGAGTTGATAGTTGATGGGGTAGGTGCAGCTGATTTGCCTGGTAGAAGTATATTATTAATTGCTGCCCAGAAGTTTTCAGGGTTATTATGGTATTTTTTCTGGATATTGCAGTAGTAGTTGATTTTGTCTGATCTTACTAATTTCTTAGCTTTATTTTGCAGTTCTACGAAGGTTTCTCTTGTTATTTGGGTTTTGTGTTTGTGAGACTGTTCCCAAGCTTTATCTCTAGCCTTGAGTAAGGATCTGCATTCCTTACTAAGCCAGGGTGCATAATTAGTGTTTACTCTGATTGTTCTACAGGGTGCATGGCAGTTTAGTATATCAAGGAAAGTTGTATTGAAGGAGTTTACTGCATCTTCAAGGAGTAGCTGTCTGAGTGATTCCCAGTTGCAGCTATTTAGTGCAGGGATGAACATGTTTGGGGTGAGGCTTTTTTTACTTCTAATTAATTGGTAGATTATTTGGTTGGTATGGTGAGTATGGGATCTTAGCAGAAAGGTTGGAAGATGGTCACTCACACCGTGAGGTAGGCAGCCTGAATGAGTTGACAGGGATGGTTTGCAAAATAAAATCCAGTCCAGGATAGATTGTTGTTTGGAGGATTTGTCAATCCTTGTAGGAGATGTGATAAGTTGGGTGAACCCATGTAGGTTAATATGTGATGTTGGGTTCTGAGAGGAACAGTCGAGCCAATCAACATTGAAGTCACCCATCAGGATAATGTCCTGTGGGATGGAATTGGAGATCCAGTATAGTATATTCTCTAGTGTGGGAATATTGTTCCCAGCTCCCAGGTGGGCTATAACCACCTATAATGTTAATTTGCTTTTTGGGATTATGTCAATTTGGTGCAGATACGTTCTGCGTTGTCAAAGTTGGGGATGCTTAATTGTAAACAGTCATCCAATAGGTGGGTCTTTGAATAAGATAGCTACTCCTCCACCCCTTCTGGATATCCTGTCTTTATGTAAAATGTATTTGGGAGCTACAATTTCATTGCTGTTATTGCTGGGTTTGAGCCAAGTTTCTGTTAGTATTACAATTTCAGTGGAAGAGTGGAAGAGTAGGGAATGCAGGTCATGGAATTTATTTCCAATACTTCTTGCATTAACATTAAGGAGGAGAAAAGAAGTGTTATGTTTCTGGTGTAATAGATCTGGGTCAGTGGTGGTGGAGTTGCTTACTATATTTTGAAGGGGGTTGGGGTCAGGATTGGGGTGTATGTCCCTGGAATGGTTTAATTGTTTGATAAGGTGTAGGATTAACTTGGTAACTTTGTGTAGTAGTTTAGCGTGTTTTTGACAGGTGTGGGGTGATGTAGTTAGAGGTAGGATTTTATTAGTGTGGTAATCTATGTGGCTGGTATAGAAGAGGTTTGGAGATATGGGAATGTGAACTGGACTATTTTGGTGGGACAATGAGGAGGTTTGCCAGGGAGAGTAACTGTTGCCTTGTAGTGGTGTGTAGTATGATGTGAGGGAGTAAGAAAGTACTAGCAGTGAGGCATAGATGATATACATGACTGTTTGGTTTAGGTGTTCATTATTAAGGAGGGATATTTTATTAAGGTATGATTTTAACAGAATTGGAAGGAAAGTGTATGAATGCAGATAATGGCAAGTAGGTGTTTGAGTGGGTGAGATGGACAGGTCTAATTAGTGGAAGTGTGGGTTCTGATTGGTTGTTGGAAAGTGGGTGGATGTTGATAAGTATAAATCTAGTGAATGTGGGGGTGGGTGAGAATAGGGGTAGAGTAGGGGAGCAGAGTGAGCCTGAGCATAGCAAAATGTTCAAAACCATTCCATGTTTGGTGTTCCTTTGACAGCTGTTTCCACCAACATGCTTTTTGCTACTCCTCAAGGTATATGTCCATTGTTTTTCAGGTTAGCATTATGCATGATGTTCTCCTTACTCTTATTTTCTCAGTACATGGAGAAAGGGCAATTGTTATAGCTGAAATAATCAGGTGGCATCATATGAACTTAAATATATATATATATATCTACTTCACATGACTGACTTTCATTTAACCGAGACCAAAATACCTTAATTTCAAAATACTAAAAACTCACTTGACTGAAACTCATTATACTGAAAGCTTACAATGCTAAATTACGAAATATTAACTTGTAAACTATATACATGCACACTTACAACACCAGTGACTAACTCTTTCCAGAACTTAAAAACTACTTATGTACTCTCTTAACAGAAACCGGACAATATAAAACCAAACTAGGTGGGGGCCTATGCCCCCTACCCCCAACTATATATACTAACTCCAGGCTCGCACTACAGTGGGGAAAAGGGCATATGCCTTTTACTTACCTTACCGTAGTCTACATGCTGCCACTAATGCTGGAAAAGCACAAAACATCTGCCATATTACTTGAGGTACTTCCCATAAAAATGTAAACAGACATACCCACATTTAGAAACACTACAACACTTTCTACATGACTATCGGTATTCTGACAATCAACACTATACGTTACAGTAATTCTATTTATCACAAACAAGTCACAGGAGAAGGAAACCCCACATCATGTCTATAGCTTACAATTCAGTATAATGAGATTCAGTCAAATGAGTTTTTAGTATTTAGAAAATACGGTATTATGGTCTCGGTCAAATGAAATTCAGTCAAATGAAATTTTAGTCATGTGAAGTAGACCCATCTATCTATATATATCTATATCTATCTCTCTCTCTCTGTATATATATATATATATATATATATATATATATATATATATATATATATTGTAATACTACTGCTGGACACAATAATACATCAGATTGAAGATTACTGATACCTCTTTAGAAGGCCAAGTGGATTAAGCATGTTAATTATACCCACTGTCTTTAAAATTATTATTTCTGCAATAGTCTACTGGGAATTCCTGAAGCTATATTAAGGTGGTCAGTTCTGTATAACTACTAGCATAGATTTTAAAAAGTTTATTTCACTATAATTCTGAGCAGTCGAGAAACAAAGGATGACTCCAAATAACCATGGTTAAGGATCCAGCAGTTTAATAAAAACTCCATTTAAGAAACAAGGTTAGCACTTTTGGAACAAGATTCCTTCTTCAGACCATAAAAATATGTTGAAACAAAAAGAATTTAAATAATCAGTACAACCAGTTAAACACCAAAAAAAGACTTAATTAGCAATGATATCATCTAACACATAAAAAAATATAATTCAACCAGTAAACTAGCTTAAAAAAGCCAAGCCTCCAAAGAGTAACATCCAATCAGTGCTTCAGTGGGTGACTCTTACGAAAAGGCTTAATCCTAATTTTATCATTTAAGCCTGGTTCACAGTAAAATTTAAGCTTCAGAATCCACTTTTGTTCTTCTTGCACAGTTACATTTCTAATATCACCACCCCTATTATTCAGACTAACTAGATGTAAAACAAAAAACTTAAATGAATGTTCAATACCTCTTGCTCTGACATGTCTTGCCAAAGCATTGGTGTCTCTATTCCTTTGAATATCATAAACATGTTCTAAAATCCTGTCCCTAAGGGTATGGTTTGTCTTTCCTATATAGAAAACATCACAGGCAGTGCAGATAGTCATATAAACAAGATCAGAGCTTCCACAATATGCAAAATGGTAAAACAAAAACTTGAACCAGTAGGTTAATGAAAAAAAAGAGGCACAAGAAAATATAAATTTCCAAGCTCTACATGTACCACATTTAAAAGTACCACAACAAGTGGATTTAACATTTCTGTAACAGAGTTGTCTTTTCACGGAAAAATTATTTCTAAAACTGAACTTCGGTTCCAGGTCAATAGCATTCTTCATGTCGGGGTCTGATAAAAGTATGGGCCAATGTTTCTTAATGATTTCACAGACCCGCCCAATATTACTTGAATAAGTAAAAACAGATCTGTTCTTAACAGGAGCAACTCTTTTGTCTGTGTTTGTATCTAATTCCACTGTCTCAAAGAAAAAGGTCTACCTATAGTTGCTCTGCTATCACGTACCTCATTAATACATAGGTCAGCCTCTGTGGGTGTGTAACCCCTTCTTATAAAATCATCTCAATCAAAGTTATAGAGACACCAATACTTTTGTGCATAGCGCGGTATCGGGCAACGCCACTTAATTGGGTTTAACACAAAGTCTGCTCTTCACTTTTTCCCTTAGAACTGATCTAGTTCTCATAATAAACACCCTATTCCTACTCTAAAGCCTGGCACTTGCCCACTAAAGCAATTATATAAGTCAGCATAAAAAAATTAAAAGCACTACACTCTCACAAACTCTTCTTGAGTACCTCGTTCCCCATTGACCCTTTTTTTTTCAATTATAAAGGAATTCCCAATACTATTCTAGCATGTCCAAAGGTCAGTTGTCAATCTCCTCTCCGGTCCATCTGGTGAATCTGGGAATCTTGAGGCAATGTTACAACTGCCTCATGTACACAGACAACCCTCTCCTCCTCCCCCCAACAAATTCCAACACATGTGAGAGCTGCAACCATATAGCCAAACTGGAGGCTAAGCTCTCTCACCTCAGTACTGGCGTAACCAGTCAGGAGGAGAAGGAAACCACACTCACTACAATTCCAGTCTCACATAGACCTTCCACGACAGCAAACCAAACACATAAACACGCAAAAACATACTCGGAGGCTCTAAATAAAAATCTGCCTAAGCAACAGAGACCTCCAAAGCAGACACCCAAGCAACCGCTACCCCAAAACAAAACATGTGCAACACATAGCTCACAAAGCCAGTGTGCCAAACAGTCACAGCCCTTAAGGCTAAACAACACACCTGATACACTTGTAATAGGTGACTCTATCATCAGGCACACTGACGTCCCGCTCATCAGGCTGAACAAGGAGAAGGTCACGGTGAGCTGCCTGTCAGGGGCTAGGATCCACCACATAACACAAGCACTCAGGTCACTACAAGGCAAGTACAAATATGACTCAGTCTTTGTCCATGCCAGTGTGAATGACCTGAGACGTACCACCCTGGACTACATGAAAAGAGACATAGAGGAGCTCTCTGAGCATGTAGCCCAGGCCGGTATGACCCTGACCTTGAGTAGCATCTTACCCTCACCAAGAATGATGCCACAATATGAAGACAAGATGATCAATTTCAACAACTGGCTTAAGTATTGGTGTCATTCAAAGGGGATCCAATGCCTGTCAGACTGGGATGACATGCTCGACAAGCCACGATGCTTCACTAGGGACGGCTTGCACCTGTCACCCCTGGGCTTTCAGATATTGGCAAAGGCTCTTGCCACCCCCATAGTGCCTTTTTTAGGCAAGGCTCAAAATAAGAGTAACGCTACTCAATGCCAGAAGTCTAAACCTCAAGATGCACGCACTCAAAACTCTCCTTAGCATGGAGAACATCGATATCTGTGCAGTAACAGAAACCTGGTTCAAGGCTCCCGAGAGCACCCCAGCACTACCAGGTTATACCTCATACCATGTTTTTCAGCCCCAAAACTTGGACCGAACCACAAAAGGAGAGGGAGTATCAATATTCGTCAAAGATACCCACACCTCCAGGTTGGTGGCACAGCACGAAGCATCAGAGACTAGCCATGTGCAATTAACAGTGGGCAAAACTGCCTTCCAGTTTATAGCCTGCTACAGACCACCCTCCCAAACCCAGGAACCCCACTCGGCCTTCCTGAGAACACTGGAAAATATGAAGGTCTCTCCAAACACCATTATATTGGGCGACTTCAACTATCCAAACATAGACTGGGAGCATTACTCTAGCTCCAACATCCTAGCCCAATGGTTCCTAGAATTTATAAACTCAAATGCTATGGAACAACTTGTTACCACTCCCACAAGAGGGGAAAACATACTGGACCTGATCATCACCAACATGGGGACTTTATGCTCCAGACCAGAAGTGTATCCCTCACTGGTAAGATCAGACCATAAACTAATCTCACTAGATATTCACATCCTGACCCCAGCCCCTGCCCAGAAAACCACAGTGAAAAACTTCTCTAAAGCAAATTTCACACTCCTCAAAACCGAGGTGGAATCCTTCAAAGCCCCCGGGCCTGTGGAAAATACGGCCCAGACCGCAGAATCCTTTATAAACGCATTCTATGAACACCTTCAAGAATGCATGGATCATGCAATCCCAAACAAAACCAAGACCCAATCCTCCAAAGGCAGGCGTCCTGTCTGGTGGACCCCAGCCATAAACAAACTATACAATAGAAGGAGGAAGCTACTACATGATAGAGCAAAATCCCAAAAAGGGAAGGCATCTCCGTATTAGCAAAAAACTAAAGGCACTCATAAAATCATCTAAGGCCAGCTTCGAGAGAAAAATTGCACAGGACACTAAAGATAATCACAAGGCTTTCTTTAGTTATGTTAGGAACCTGAGTGGGATTTCCCAAATATGCTCAGAATTAGTCCAAAATGACAAAAAATACACCAAACCCACAGACATTGCCAACGTCCTAGCTGACAGGTTCAGCACAAACTTCTCCCCCCTTCCCCACCAAAAGGGCAAATATCTATCCCAGCAGAGTGCTGCCCCCCGACATCTCAGATGGTCAGGTAAGAGCCGCCCTCTCCAAAGCAAAAAACACAGCATCAATGGGACCAGACGGTGTCCCGGGCTGCATCCTACATGAACTCCAAGAAGAACTAAACCCAAACATAAAACTACTGTTCAATCTCAGCCTTACTACAGGATATGTACCCAAAGAGTGGCGTACAGCAACAGTGGTCCCTCTCCACAAAGGTGGTGCCTCAACGGATCCTGGAAACTATCAACCCATAAGCCTGACTAGCTTGTTCTGCAAAGCTATGGAAAGGATCATCATGGACCTCATAAATAAAGATATTGGGGACCTACAGACACTGGATCCTACCCAGTTTGGCTTTAAGGGCAGATCCTGCCTCTTAAACCTGGTCAATTTCTTTGAAACAGTCACCAAGGCCATTGACGAGGGGAAGGTGGTCCACACAGCCTACCTGGACCTCGCAAAAGCCTTCGATACAATACTCCACTAGGGCATTATAGATAAGCTCACCAGCTTAAATATAAAACCCTATGTCACTAGATGGGTTGCAAACTGTCTCAAGGACAGAACCCACATGGTTAGAATTGCTGGAGCCATGTCAGACTCCAAACCAGTTACAAGTGGCATCCCATAAGGCTCAGTCCTGGGACCTCTCTTGTTCGGTATATATTTCTCGGAGGTACAGGCCAACACGGAAGGACTGTGGCTGATGAAGTTCGCAGATGACTGCAAACTGGGTGCCATAATCGACTTTCCAGCCGACACAAGCATCCAACAAAAGGGCCTCATAGAAACAGACAACTGGTGGCAGAGCCATGGCCTCAAGCTAAATGCCAAAAAGTGTATAGTCATCCTCTTTGGCAAAAACAAAGTGCCCACAAATTACCACATAGGTGGTAATCCATTAAGTACAGAAGAATTAATTAGGGACCTGGGGACCCAAGTTGATAGCAATCTCTCATTCGACAACCACGTGGCCAAATTGATTAGAAAAACATTTTATATAGCCCACCTAATCATGAAGGGATTCACATCTAGATCAGGGGAGGTCATCATGCCTCTTTACTCATCCCTCATCAGGCCCAGAATTGAGTACAATGCCCCTTTTGGGATGTACCTTACCAGACACCTGCAGCAACTGGAAAGACCCCATAAGTACCTCACCGAGAGGATCAAAGAGCTCAAACAGATGCCATATGCTGCCCCGTTAAAGAAACTCCAGCTCTACTCAGTGGCATACCACCTGCTCAGAGGCGATCTGTGCCTGACGTATAAAGCCATGTCCAACCCGGAATTAATGGACATGCTGCACCTCAGAAAATCCAAATCCCATCAAGCTACGTGCTCGAGAGACTTGAACCTCAGCACTGAAATAAATAGGACATGCTGGAGGGACAGATTCATAACCCAGAGTTTCCCTTCACTCTGGAATATAATCCCAGTCCAGGTTAGGCACAGTCCCTCATTGACTCTCTTCAAGAGGAATCTTGATGAGTGGATAGGAGATCGTAGATTTACTCCAGGTATCACTTCTGTGTCACTGTTAGACAGAGTCACAGTATACTATCCTCGGAAAAGGGCATAGCAAAATTCATTTAAAATGGGTGGCAAAATCCAAACACACTCTGGCTAGGCTTGTAAATGCCCTAGGGCAGATAGCCTAGTATGAACCTATGAACCTACGAACTTATCTCTAAGGTCTTAAAAAAGCCAGATTTAAATCAGCATCATAAGTGTGTAGCCTCATAGTCCTCAGGGACTGGCCTTCTATAACATTACTTGATATATGTCTGGGATGCATACTAGTCTTGTGAAGAAGAGTGTTCTTCTTACAGTCTTTCCTATAGAGACTAGTACCAAGTAGTTTAAGTTAATCTTTGTTAATACTCACATACAGAAAGTTAATGCAATAGACAGATGACTGGGCACTAAATTTCAGGAAGGTAGTTGTAGTGTGGAGGTATTTTGTAAATTCATTAAGCTTAACTTCTGTATCTCCTGAAATAAAAAAGATGCCATCCACAAAGCAGCTGTAAAATATACAGGCACAAAGAAGGGATTACCAACAAAAGCCTTTTCATCTTCCCACAGTGCCAACACTAAGTTGGCATAAGTGTTGGCATATGCAGTGCTCATTGCAACACCCGTCTTTTGAGTGTAAAATTTATTATCAAATGTAAATGCATTATTTTCCAAGACTAGCTCAAGTAGTGTACAGATAACTTCAATCTTATTTACATCAAAAGATGTCTTACGAACTAGGAAAGTACAAATACTCTCTATGCCATACTCAATCGGCATCAGAGTAAATAAAGATGCTACATCAAGAGAAACAAACAAAAAATTGGTTGTTGTTGTTCTTCTTCTGGCTTTTCCCAGTTAGGGGTCGCCACAGCGGAACACTGGTCCGCTAATGATTGGCAGTAGATTTTTTACGGGTGCTGAGGTGCCAGCTCATTGCCCAACCTTCAGCAAAGGCACACCCATTCTACGCATGTCTTTTGAATGCCACTCGACCATGGGGAGGACATGCAGACTCCACACAGAAGGTGCTCCAGCCAAGAATCGAACGGGAGAACCACTTGCTGTGAGGCAACAATGCTACCGCTGCACCACCGTGGATTCCAACAAACAAAAAATTGGTATTCCCATGAAAATGTATTGACCATGTATACAAGCCCTGCAAAATAGACATAGCATCTCTCAGAATTGTAGGTATGGTGTCCAAAAGTGGCCCTAAGTTCTTTTCAATATAAATTGATAAAGGCTCAGTAACCCAGCCTTTACTAGAAATGATGGGTCTCATCGGAGGTCTCACACGATCCTTATGGACCTTAGGTAGTCCAGACAAAACAGCTATAACAGGATGTTCAACCTCTAAATAATCATAAAACCTTGAGTCTATGAGACCAGCCATTAGAAGGTCATACAAAAAAAAAACATGTCCTCTATCAATCAATTGCAATTCTGAGCAGTCACTTCTGTTACTCGATCATGGGAAACAATTGCTGTTGGCATCGACAGAGAATACTATTTGTATAACCTCTTGTAAATCTATCCCTCCCAATGCAGCCACATGTATTCCTTCTATCTAGCAATCTATATATACAGATACACAGAAATCATCCAGTAAAATCAGTTTGCAACTAGGTTATTTAAGGACACAGATCCCATATACTTAAGGCATTTATAAAGCTAAGCAGTTTACTGGCACTAGGTTAAGTCTCTACACCAGAATGAGAAGGTATGAACAGTTTCTGCCCTCCTACCTGCACAAAAACACTAAATTTCCTTAAAATAGGTTGCTTTGTTTGATTATTTACTTGCATACTTATTTTGATTGTTAGCTGGCTAGGATACCTCATTCAAGAACATTTTTCAACCATGAAGCAGGCTTAGAATGCAAACAGTTAAAGCAAGTATAATATTTATAGAGATAACACTCAGACAATTACAGACCCATAAGTGTGAATAGCCTCATAAGCAAAGCCATGGAAAAACTTATCTTGGAATAATTCAGTAAGGGCATAAGTAAGGCCATGGCAGGGCTAGCCACTCAGTGGTGAAAACTATGGCTCTAGGTGATTCGGTCATGTTGACTAATGTTGCCAAATGGGCATGGGTAGTTACTGGTGATAAGTGGGATGAGAACCAGGCCTAATCCAAGCTACACCAGGGAACCATGCTAATGGTGGGAGGGGTGTATGTGCCCCTATTGGCCATTGTGCCCCCCCATAAAAAAGCCCAGCAGCCCTGGGTCAATAAGCTACTGGCAGGCTGATGTCTAGTTGTCCACCCTGGGCTACCTGGCATAGCTCTTTTGAGCAAAAACTGGATGTAAAACCAATCAACCTGCCAGACATAAAATGAGAATTGCTACACTTAATGTTTGCTCACTGACAGGATGCAGCTTGGAAGTGGATGACATGATGATACGGAGGAGGCTGGACATCCTATGTATCCAAGAGACAAGTTGAAAGGGTAGTACAGCAAAGCCACTTGGCTTGGGATCCAGAGTCTACTAATCAAGAGGGGGCAGGCCAGAAATGGTGCAGGAACTGTGGTGAGAGAGAAGCTTCAGAAGGCAATGAGGGATATAATCAGAATTAGTGACAGACTCATGGTAATCAGACTTCCACTGTAATGATATGGCAGTATTCATAATCTCAGCATATGTCCCACAGAAGGATTGTGATAGTGAGGAAAAGAGTGCATTCAGACAGCAGTTGCAGGACCTACTAGATAAAGCAGGACAACATGAATTGTTGTTGATAATGGGTGACTGGAATGCACATATTGGGACAGACAGAACAGGATATGAGGACTGCCCGGGTCCACATGAGTGGGGCAAATGGAATATAGAAGGAGAGGCCATTCTGGACTTCTGTCTGGCAAATGGCTTGTTAGTAGCCAACACATTGTTCAGAAAGAGAGACAGTCACAAGATCACATACAACAGTGGCCAACATGCAACTCAGGTAGACTTCCTCCTAGTAAGGAAAAGGCACTGGTAAAGAATCAATGATTGCAAAGTCATCCATGGTGAAACAGTCAACCCCCAGCATAAACCACTGGTTGCCACAATCAGCTGCAAGCGGTGGTCAGAGAAGGCTCTAAGGTTAACAGAGACCAGGCTGAAGACCTGGAAGTTTACTGGACAGAAAATATAACAGTTCAAGGAATTACTCAGAGCTCTAGCACACCAAGAAGAGGAGGAAATAGGTAGAGTTGAAGAAGAATGGCAGCACCTCAAAACAGCATTTGTGAGGACTACAGAACAGATATGTGGCTGAGCCAGGTATGGAAATAAGGCATGTAAGGAAAGTTTGTGGTGGAATGCAGAAGTCCAGAAAGTCATCAAAAGAAAGAAGGAATTCAGGAAATAGTGGGAGATAGAAAAGACAGACCAGGCTATGAAGGAATACTGGTTGGCTAACAAAGAAGCTAAAAAAGGAGTTGCAATAGCAAAGAATAGGGCATCGGAGGCACTCTACCAACTTCGGGAAAGTGACTCAGTAGGTGGCACAAAGAAACTATGTCAGGTTGTAAAGCAAAGACAGAAAGGTAAAGAAGATAGTCAGACACACTTCATAAGGGACACCAGCAACAACTTGCTCGCCAGTCCACAAGACATCAAAGACAGATGGAAGGAGTACTTGCAGCAGCTTCTAAATGTAGACCTGCCCCAGGCACAGCTACAATGAGTGAAGAAAAAGAGCCCACCTTAGAAGAAGTTAGAATAGCACTAAGGAAAATGATGTCAGGGGATGCATCAGACTCAGATGAGGTCACAGCAGATATGATAAAGATGCTGGGTGAGATAGTGGAGAAATGGCTCGTGAGGATACTAACAGTTTGGAGAGAAAGTTGCATCCCAGATGATTTTAGAATAACCCTAGTCATGCCAGTGTACAAGAATAAGGGGGACATCCACAAATGTGGGCAGTACAGATGCATCAAACTCCTATCACATTACATAAATGTTCTGGAGAGGGTGATTGATAAACTGGTACACAGATTAGTAGAATGCAAGATGGGAGATGATCAGTTCCGATTCAGATCAGGATGCAGCACAATTGACCTGATGTTTGCAGTGAGACAAATAGTTGAGAAGAAGCTAGAGATGAGGAAAGAGTCCAACTGGGCAATCCTAGACTTGGGGAAAGCATATGGCAAGGTCCCTAGAAAGTTGATCTGGGTAGTACTGTGGTGGTTTGAAGTCCTAGAAACACTGGTAGAATTAATGCAGGCTATGTACAAGAACCCAGTAACTCAAGTACGAACAGTGTTTGGCCTCCCAGTGGGAGTAGGTATACACCAGAGTTCAGCTCTGAGTCCACTGCTGTTCATAGTGGTGATGGACTATACTACACTAGCAAACAGGATGGAGGGGATAGATCAACAAAATTGCTGTATCCAGATGATGTGGCATTACAGGCAGACTCTTAGCAAGAACGTCAGCAAATTATAGGGGAATGGAATGCAAAACTGAAGGCATATGGGATGAAACTAAGCACAGATAAGTCTGTGATAATGGCAGCAAAGTGGGGAAATCAGAAAAAGCTGACAATTGAGATAGAAGGGAAGATAGTGGAACAGGTAAATAGCTTCAAGTATCTAGGAGGAGTGGTTGAGGAAAAGGGATGTCTGGATGAAGGGATCAAAGCTAGAATCAGAGAGGCTGCAGCCAACTGGCATAGAGTGTCAGGTGTAGTCTATGACAGAAGAATGCCAAAAAAGCTGAACAGTAAGGTGTACAAGACAGTGGTGTGACTAGTGTGACCAGTACTACTGCATGGTACAGAAAGTTGGGCAGTAAAGGCAGAGCAGATGAAGAAGCTAGAGGTGATGGAAATGAAGTGCTTGAGAAGGGTGGTAGGATGCGCTCTGTTGGACAGATGAAGAAATGAGGACATAAGAGCAGAAGCTACAGTAGCTTCAATTGCAGAAAAGATCAAAGAGAACAGATTATGGTGGTATGGACATGTGCAGAAAAGCAGAAGACAATCTGGTAAAGAAGATTTGGGACAAACAGGAAGAAAGTAAGAGGAAATGAGGATATCCAGCAAAGAGGTGGATGTACTGTGTGAAAGATCTGTGACAGTCAGGCATAAATGTTAAAGAAGGCAGAAGTGTGGCAATGAATCAAGAGAGATGGTAACAGTTAACATGATTCCCTGACCCCATGTAGAAAATGGGAAAAAAAGGGTTGATGATGACGCTGATATTCAATATGGGAATAGGAAACTTCCAAACACTGGACCTGTCACAATTTGGATTTGTCAGGGGTATGTCATACTTACTAAACCTGGTGGACTTTTTTGAATGAAGGTGAAATGGTACATATCGCATATCTCATCCTGGCCAGGTCTTTTGACACAATTCCCCATTCTGGCATACTAGAAAAGCTAAATAAACTGGGAATAAACCCCTAGAACACCCCCTGGATTGCCGTCTAGCTCACATATAGGACAAAGATAATCAAAATAGGGAAAGCTACCCGCACAAAGAGAAAAGTCACCAGAGTAGTCCCCCAGGGTTTTGTGCTGGACTTCTCCTTTTTGGTATTTACTTCCCTAAAGTAAAAGGTAACACCAAAGGGTTATGACTAGCCAAGTTTGTAGATGACTACAAGCTAAGAGTAGTCATTGAATCCCCAAATGATTTATCCATCCTGCAGGAAAGTTTGTCCTAAAAAAAAATTGGTGCCAAAATCAGTGGCTGAAACTGCATACCAAAAAATGCATTATCATATCCTTTTGGAAGTTATCTATCCATGAAAATACAATTTCCTAAATGCTTTACCTGACATAAATTTCTGTTATACTGGTTACTGTCTTCTATGCTGTTCCTAGGAAACCAAAACGACAATAGTTGAGTTAAAACACCTTTATAGAAACAACAAAGCTTTCAGGTTAAGAAACCCTTTCTCAATGTATCACAACAGGTACATTAAAAACGCCCACATATATACATAAGGAAAACAATCATGTGACCTGCAGCCACCATCACATGATCATTGAAAACGTAAAAAGCATTTTACTAGCATTCAAACAATAATCACATTATCAAACTATAAACTACAAATGTATATACAAAATTTCAAAACCTCTAGTATGCTAACAAGTAGTTAATATTGATTAAAATTAAGATTAATTTAATCTAGTTTGCTGTATTTTATTTAAGATAGGTTTTAAGGATACTGAAGCATTTCTATGCTGTTCCCTCATTACATTTTCATTTGCTAAACATGCCTACATGTAAACAGTCCCCTGATTCTTTTAATAACAGGTCATCCTAATACTTTTCCATCTATATAGTTTTCTCCAACCCTGATCAAATTCTTCTATCATTAGAAAAAAATACAGTAGTTCATTTAATAAAACTGGAGGTTTAAAACTTAATTTAATTTAGCACTTCCGTACCAAATGCTAGGATGTGTCCTGGTATTTGGGACAAAAGCACTAAATAAATTTTTAAGTTTTAGAGTGACTGGTTCCTTGGTTTCATTCTCTTTTTTATTTTTAATATAACTGGAGGTTTAAGTTTAGTGTTATTTCACAAAAGAAAGACCTTTTGTTTACAATGTTATGTCCACTGATTTGCTGACATATGGTGGTATCCATGCTAATCATGGTCCACCTACAAACAGTGTGCTACTGAATTAACCTTTTGATGAAATCTGGAATAACGAAATATAGCTTAAGTATTGTCCATTACTGGAGTCTATGAAACAAGGTCACACTAGTCTGTTTCTGACTCAACTATTACTGACCTGTTATTCTGGCAGAATCTGAAATCTGGTTTTGAGCATCCATATTAAAAAAAAAACAAAAAAAAAACAATGAAATAAGTTTCCAAGGATATAACTTGTTAAGGTGAGATGGGCTAAATAAAATTTCTAAGATGGCGGAATGATATTAAGATGATATTATTTCTTATTCCGGTCAGTATATTCAAATGACTCATTATACTCATATATACTGTGTTCTTATTTCTGTTAACATTGATAATGTGAAATCATTAACTCTTATTCACCTTTAAATATGCCAGTTGATTCCTGTATGGTCACAGAAGATGATCTCTTCTCATGGTTGATTGCAAACACAAAGACTGAGTTGTCAGCATTAGCTGACCACAACACTGACTGTAGTCTTGTCTTTGAGGATCACATCCATCTATTTATTTGACAGTACCTTCTATTGAAGCTAATCAATCTTACCACCAGGGTTTAAATCTTCTGACAAAGAAGAGAAATGTAGGCTGAGCAATCACTGCTGCTCCTGACAACCTTTTATACTTTGGAGTAATCTCAGATTCCTTTAGTGATTCCAAACTGCTCCCTCAGTTTGATGATCAAGAATCCAGAGTCCTTTTGTTTACTGTTTCTAGGAACACAAAATCCTTCAGGCACCCCCCCCCCCCATCATCCATGCTGTTAAACAAGAGGAGCGTGTCTTTCTCTATACTCAGCCTTGAAGTTGCAGTTAAACTAACATACACTTTTTAATCTACCCTTAACCAGAGCCAGGTCCAGCACTAGGTGACCTAGCCAGTTGCCTAGGGCCCACTGGCTTGGGGGCAGCCACAAAACTTACATTTCTTATTTAAGAACACAGTCTGCATGCATAACATTACTTCTATAAGGAGTGTGCATCTTTACTAGCATCTGTACATGTATCTTTAGTATGACACATGCATATTTAAATATCAAAGCGTACGGTTTTTAAAATGTGCATGGATTTATATCCATTTTGATTTTTAAGATGAGCATGAACTTCGATTGCTGTTGTCATTATGTTCAAATGGAGAGAATGGGTCATTCATGAAATAAGCACAGGCAAAGGTGTGTGTGTGTGTGTGTGTGTGTGTGTGTGTGTGTGTGTGTGTGTGTGTGTGTGTGTGTGTGTGTGTGTGTGTGTGTGTGTGTGTGTGCATGTGTGTGTGTGTGAAATGCCCCAGTTAGAGACGGCAAGTTAGCTAACTCATTCAGGCTTAAACACTTTCCCTTCACTACAGGACCCTAGAAACCAAATCCTTTACACTAACTGCCAAACTGTTATCAGCAAGTGAATTTCAAGGACTGTTGAGTTTTAGTGCATTTTCAAAGAATGTTGAGTTTCTGTACACTGTCAAGGACTGTTGATCTTCTGTGGAATTTCAGGAAATGTTGAGTTTCAATGGAAGAGAAGTTTGCTACTGCTCATACTAAGTCTGCTAAGTCTGTTTTCAATGTGTAACTGTTTTGTTTAGCAAATGGCCATTATCAGTGTTTCTGCTACAAAAGTTTAAAATCAGTGTTAGTAGCACAACAGTAAACATACTTACCTTTGGTGCAGAAGACTGTGAGTTCTATTCCCACATTTTTTTAAATTTGTCCAAATCTTTTGGGTTTCTAATACCATGATGGAAATGGATCCCATTCCTAAGTCAAAGTTTGAGTAAAGGTCATGAAATTAGTATTGTTTCAATCTTTGACATCACCATATAGATGAAGTGCTGATATTGCAGTGCCCCTTTTAAGGGGGAGTGGGGGTGTTGCACTCCTAAGTGTGTCATCGTTTGTATTAGATGCCTAGTAACTATGAATCTGTTGACAGTTTGACAACCATTTCTTATTTCAATATTACCAGCTTACCATTTTTTAAAATGTTAACATGGGCAGTTTATTCTTCAAGGGCTGCAAGCGCTGAATTTGTACAGGGAACACTGAAATATAAAGTTGTTTGCCAGCAGCAACCTCTTCATTAGTTACAGATTTGTTTAACATGGAATTATTCAGATGACTTTTACTTCTTCAGAAACTGTATATATTGACTAATATTGGTGGGTTGTAATGAGAGATGTCTGAGTGGCCTTTTGTGGTTGAAATGTTCAGAAATGGGTAGTTTTGTCATTATTGGGTCATACATTAATGTACAAACCTACAAATCTGAAACACACTAACAAGTAGTGCTGTATTATACAAGGTATATAATTTAATACAGTCAGGAAAGTGAATCAAAGGACACATGCATGTATACATGGCCCAAAAAATGTGTACAGGGGGCCTTATGGTTTGAAAATATCTCAAAGGTAAACTTAATCCAGCACTAGCCAGATGCAATTTCTTTGAATGTGAGTTTCAAGGGCAAAGAAGTTTACTGTTCATACTAAATCTGTTTTCACTGTGAGACTGTATTGTTTTATTTAGCAAATGGCTATCCATGTTTACTCTATAAAATAAAGGTTTTAAATATCTGTAATCATTGTAGAAGTAAAGAAAAAGATAGTATGCACACTAACAGGTTTGAATAGTGTTTATGGTAACTGGGTTGAAATAATCAAGTAATGGGACAATGGAATGGCTGGGGGGGGGTGCTGCTGCTGCTAGGGGGTGGCAAAGACCCCTAGGGATTGTGTACAGAGTGTAGATAGAGGCTGCTGAACTATACATCTGTACAAAGTGTAAGCGGGTGTGCCTGCCGCGCACTGGGTTTTACAGGAAGAAAAAAGAAGTTAAACCAGGAAATAGCAGCAGTGTGCACATTTGAGCACTCTGTGTGGCACGCACACGGGCTTAAACAGGGAGGCAATGGGAAGGGAAAACAGCAGTAGGAAGGCAATCAAGGAGAACTAGCTTAGCTGGCAGGTGAAATGTATCAGAATCAGTCAATTACACAGGCAGCAGACCAGCCCATCCCAGCACACCACTATAAACTATGCAAGCACCGTTCCCCCTTGTTTTTTCCCAAAAACCCTGCACCACCGGTGTATATGAATGGGGAAATTTTACAAAACGAAATCAGAGAAAAAATGTTAGGGGATGCTTTTTCTATCATAAACCAGCATGTGCAAGAGGCCGAGGGTGGTGAGGATGTGAATGCTGATGACCAACCCAGAGTGAGGAGGAGGAGAAGAGTGTACAGATCCAGGGAAATCTACCAGGGCCTACCTGAGCTGGAGATAGTGGAATGCTATGGGGTGGACAGGGACCTCCTTCAGCATATTGTTGAGCTGTGCCGGCCACACCTCAGACACAGAACCAACAGAGGGGAACCCATCCCATTGGAAACCAAAGTATGTGTAGACTTAAGAATACTAGCCACAGGTACCTTCCAAAGGCCAACTGGGGATATCATGGGGATCTCACAGGCATCAGTATCCAGGGTACTCCACCAGTTCCTGGATGCCATGTCAGCACATATATTTTCTCTACACCCATGAGGCATTGGCCAACAATATGCATCGCTTCCAACAAATAGCAGAATACCCTGAAGTAGTGACTGTTATAGACTGCACACACATACCCATAAAAGCACTACCCCATGAGCAGGGTAGGGTCTCTATAAACCACAAGGGCTTCCACTCCAGCAACTGCTAGGTTGTTTGCGATGCCTAGGGCATTATAATGAATGTGTGTGCTGGAAGCCCCTGGGAGCTATCACAATTCCCACATCTGGTATCTGACGCAGCTGTACCAGAGATTTGCCAGTGGGGACATCCCATACGTGCACCTAGTGGGGGATGCTGGTTACGCACTGGAGCCGTGGCTGATGACACCCATCAGGCATGCACACACACCCAAACAAGAGCTCCATAATGAGGCACACGCACAAACAGGAATCATAATAGAGTGTGTGTTTGGGATGATGAAGTCACCGTTCCAGTGACTAGACACATCCAGTGGAGCCTTGCCGTACTCTCCAGATACATGTACCCAAATTTTCATGGTATGTGCCATGCTACACAACATAATCCTGCGGAAGCAGCTGCAGCAGGAACAGCACGGGGCAGGGCCACACAGCCCCCCACCATTACCAAGGCCAGCACAGGCTCAGAGTGACTCGGAGGAGGAACAACCTGAGCCTGTACCTGTAAGCAGAAAGAGGCATGCATAGTATGCCTTGACTTTGGCAAAGAGGCAATGCATAGCATACACCCTGACACAGTAGGAACCCAGGGAATGGAAACTCACTCTGATTTGCACATAAAGTAAAAGGGATGCCAAAATTACACTACCTGTGCTTTACCATGTATAGGGAGTGTACTATGTGCATCTGACATAGTCAGCCCTCCAGCACCATCCTCAATAGTGGCACAGCTGCAAGGTAACCACCCTTCCTATCAATCACTGAATACAGTAGTATGGTCTGCTAGTTGTATTAGTGGTATGGATGTGAACATGCAAGGAAGGGAATTTGGTGGCTGAATGGGATGGCAGCAGATAGTGGACAGCTATATGGGCAGCATGAAACCATAACAAATACTGGTGTCAACAAAGTAAGCAGTCACAGACAAGGTGAAAAAAAACACTGCAGGACATGTTCTGGCCCAAATGTGTGTCCATAGGGCACACACAGGCATGTCATGGAGGTTCACATGCCCAACAACAGTCCCAGCCAGCAGGACAGGTGTAGATGAACACAAGGAAAGGCTGTGCTAAGGTCCTCAAGGTATGGCAATGGAGATCATCCCCCCTCCAGACCTAAACAGAGTATAACAGGTCGAGAAGTGAGATGTCATTCATGAAGGGTAGGAAGTCTGAAATGGCAATGTAGGTCAATGAAACATATAAACTGTACTACACTCATATACCTGTAGTCTGTATGATAGGTCAGAATACAGATTTAAAAGGAAGCCAACAGACTACCAGAAATACCAGTGCAGTCAAAACAAATGTCAACAGTTGGCAGGTGTGCCTCCAAACCCTATGTAGAAATGTATTAGCATCCATGTGCTGGAGTAATAACACTGAGCACAGAGTACCTGTGCTTGCCAAAGTAAAAGGATGGATTGTGTCATGTGTACAATATGCAGAGCTCTGAGTGTCAGGTTGATGTGTGGAGGCCAACAGGGTACCTGAAATATCAGGTGGGTATAGCAGAAATGTATACAATTGTCAGGTGTGCCCCACCAATCCTATGTAGTATAGCAGTAGCATCTATGTGTGGGTATCACAGCAGCAGAGCACAGAGTACCTGAGCTGCCCCAATTATAACGAATGAATGTTGCATGTGTACAATATGCAGAGATATGAGTGTCAGGTTGTTGTGTGAAAGCCAACAGAGTATCTGACATATCAGGTGGTTGTAGGACATGTCCACAGTTGTGATGTGTGCCCCCACCAGTCCTATGTAGAAATGTATTACCAGCCATGTGTGGGAGTGATAACAGTGAGCACTGAGTACCTGAGCTGGTCAAATAGCCATGGATGGTGTGTCCTGGTGTCCAATGGTCAGTACTGCCAATGACTGAGCCAAGTCCACATAACTGCAGTGCCAAACAGACTGGTATCTCAGCAAGACATGTTGCAACAGTAGACCTATATGATTTGTATGTCATAACTGTCATTATCTGGAAGATGGACATGGCATGAGCATTGGCTCAGATGTGCACAGAGTACACAGGTGGAAGTACCATAGAGAGAGACGGTTTAAAATCTCACAGTGAAATGGAGACACCCTCTGTTTGTACATACAGGTTCACAGCACATCAGTTGGTTGTGTAGTATGGGAAAAAGATGTACTGTGGGCAAACACTGGCAGACCACAAAATGCAGAGGTATGATGTATGTAGAAGCTGCTGGTGTCCACCCACTAGCCACCAGCAGGGGAAAGGGCCAAGTCTGGCCCAACATCAGCCTCAGGTAACACACAGGCCACATCCCTGCTGCTGTAAATGGGTACAATATGATCCCCACATTATTATGTGAATACTGACAGAATGCAGCATGCTGAAGAGGAGTCCCACACAGGTGTGTCCATAGCTGTAGGATGCACCCTGCCAGCATCCACACCAATGGATTGATAAGGACAGAAACAATTGCCATCACCACCTTGCATACCTATCCTGTCAACCCAGGGGAATACATTGTCTTGCAACCTGGGTCTGTACAACTGACAGAATGCACTGGCCTGCTACAGATAGCCTGCATCAGAACCCAATGCCCCACTGTCCTCTGTCACAGGTCTGTGTCAAGCCCGTACCACCACTGTATGTTACCCCATGGACCCCCACATAATGACAAAACACAGTCCACAGAAAAAAATGCAAGGACATGTTGACAAATCCCAGTAGTATGTGTATCATGTTCCAATGCATGAACTGTGGACCAACCTGTACATACTGCTGGAATGGAGTGGCAACTATAGGCATACCTATCAGATATTGTGTGCATAATGGTAGGAAGAGGACACATTAACGGGGGTAGCATCTCCACCATGGAGTGTGAATGGTGAAATCCTGATGTGTGCACATACTTATCATGGCTGCAAACACTGGGATGGGTGGCCACAAACCTGCTTGCAAACCAAATTGTGAAGGGTTAATGAACAGAATAATGAGCCCTGCCGCTGGATAACACCAATGAGTCTGAATACCTGGGAGGTATGGCCACAGTACGATACGGCCATCCTGTCATGGTCATAATTGTACAGGCATGGGACCCACAGCCACAACAGCACCAAGGTGCTTGACCATATACACAAACCCATCAGCAAGTGTCTGCAGTTTCCACACCAGAATGACATGAGTGTGCAAGAATATGTAGGTTGCACACCACATTACTGGACAAAGCTGCATTCAACTTGTAATCCCCAGGAACCTACTGCCAGCAAAGATGTATACCTGTCAGTAGTTGATGACATAAAACATCAGAGGGTAAAATACCACATATCATTGAGTATCCCTGCCAACACCAAAACCATGTAGCAGAAGCACCACATACACAATTAGCAACAATCTCACTAGCCTTTGCCCAGTGTCGACTAACATTGTCAACCAATCTATAGATATCCTGCAGAAGCAGGTTACTAGCTGTAGGTGTAGAGTACAAAAACCTGCACTGGAGTACAACCTACCTGGAATGGAGTCATGCATGCAATGCAGACACTCATACTGGGCATGTTCACACACTTAGAGAAGTGAAGGTCATGTCAGAAAACAAATTACAGAAGGGTCATACAGGGCATGCTCACACACTTAGAGAAATGAAGCCCATGTCTGGAAACAACTGTAGACTATACACAGCAGTCAGTCATAGATGTCTGTGCAAACACTCCACATTATGCACCAGTCATGCTCTGTACACACAACGGATGAGAATACGGACATATATCCAAGGACAGCACACTATAAAAGCTCAGACATACACATAAAAGATGTGGGAAGAGAGTGACAGACAGTGACAGACAGCTCCCCTCTCGTGAGGCCTGTCCCACACAGCACACTCCCATTTTGCAAAAACATATGACGTGCAAATGTCCATAACTGTACACAATTGCCCCTGGTAGCCTTCCAGTCTGTACACCTTTCATTGTCTTTCTTTGACAAGCCTGCGGATGTAATTCCCTGTGAAATATACCTTTTGTGAAAGAGTATCCCAATAATCTCTGTGGTGTGTTCTGCAACTGCATAATGCTCTTATGTGCTATAGTCATTAGGTAGGTGTTCTAATCCCATTCATGGCAACTATGTGTAGGGCCCGATGCTTTTGAGGACACTCATCACACCTGTCATTGTCCTTTTTTGACAAGCCTGCTGATGTCATTCCCTGTGAAATACACCTTTGGTGAAAGAGTATCCCAGTAATCTCTGTGGCGTGTTCTGTAACTGCATAATGCTCTAATGTGCTGTAGTAGTTAGGTAGGTATTCTATTCCCATTCATAGCAACTGGGAGTCTGTGTGTGTGTCTGTGCATATGTGTAGGGCCCAATGCTTTTGAGGACGCTCAGTACATCTGTCATTGCCCTTCTTTGACAAGCCTGCTGATGTAATTCCCTGTGAAATACACCTTTGGTGAAGGAGTATTCCAATAATATCCGTGGCATGTTCTATAACTGCATAATGCTCTAATGTTTTGTAGTAGTTAGGTAGATGTTCTAATCCCATTCATGGCAACTGTGAGTATGGGTAGGCCCAATGCTTTTGAGGACAGTCAGTACACCTGTTATTGCTTTTCTTTGACAAGCCTGCTGATGTCATTCCCTGTGAAATACACCTTTGATGAAAGAGTATCCCAGTAATCTCTGTGATATGTGCTGTAACTGCGTAATGCTGTAGTGTGCTATAGTAGTTAGGTAGGTGTCCTAATCCCAGGCATGGCAACTGTGAGACTTCTGGTGTGTGTGTGTGCATTTGTCATACATATCCTGTGTGAAGCACGAAGCAATGTGGAGTGGGTTTTGCACTTACCTATATGTTGGGCCTTTTAAATGTCATAATGTCCACCTTACAAGCATAACAGATGTCAAACATCACAGTGGCTGGGGTAAACAATCTATACCCCCACATGTGACATCATGGCATGGGGAACAATATAGACAAAACCTGTATTACCCAAAGAACACTCTCCACCCATGTCCCGGACACAAACATACTTGGCCAGGCAACAACCAATAAGTTGGTAGTCCCCTGCATATTGCCCACAGATGGTAACCACAGTGTGATTGCAGTGGACTACAGAGGACATGGCACCCTGTCCCATCCCTACAATAGGCAATGCATTGCATACAGTGCTCCATCGCTATGCGTCCCAATGGACACCTGCTACAATTGGCAAGCCAGCAAGTGTTACCCACAAAGGCCATGCCGTATACACAAGATCTGTATGGACAGATGCCACTGACACCCGTGAATACTGAGGGGGTAACAGGGGTAAGCTGCCTGAAGGTATCTGGGTGTACATTACCATTCAATTCACCTTGGGTAAATGCAGGCCTACTGCTTCCTGCCAGACTGTTCTGTTTGTCAGTGCGATTGTGAGGGTTTCAGTCATGCCTTTTTATATCACAGATAAATCCCATTGTGTCTACTTCAGTATGGTCACCCTAGGGATTGTGTACAGACTGTAGATGGTGGCTGCTGGACTGTACATCTGCATTAATGACAGTTGATTGCTTGTTATCCTGTGGCCCAGTCTGTGTCTACTGTTGTACTACTTGAAGGCCTTGGCCTGGACAGCAACATATGTACTACTTTCCAGAATACTGTACACCTTTATCTGTTAGACAGTTGCATTAATCTGTCTAAACATATTTCAGAGTCTACACAGCTATATGACATGGCATACAGTACTGTAGTAGTACACAAATAAAGCTTCCCCATGTATGCAAACTTGTGTGTGGTGTTATATCCCGTGACCAGTCTGTTGGTATATGTTGCAGGCAACAGGTGTCACTTGTATGTTTGGCTCATACAGTGCCCATGTGGTATGCTGGTGACTGTAGCCATAGTGGCTGTACCATATTGTGTGCACCTTCTACATATGTATCTCCCTATACATATATCTGTGTGTGGATGTGTAGTTACATATATATATATATATATATATATATATATATATATATATATAAAATATATATGTATCTGCATATATATGTGTCTGTGTATATGAATCCTAGAAATGTTGAGTGGGTCCACATCGTACATCCTCTATGGTAGCCACACTGCACTGCATAATATGTTACTGATACCAGCCTGACAGCATACAGGTGGGATGAAGTACTGTTAACATCCTGTGCCCATGTTGTGTCAGGCCCTGGGTTTGGGATTTGTGTTCCTTTGTCAGTGTAGGGAGCAATGATTTTGAGGCCATTCACAGGCACTACAACTTCCATTGCGCTACTTTGGCAAGTCTGCTGACATCATCAACTGTGAAATACACCTTTGGGGAAAAATATCTCAGTAATCTCTGTGGTGCGTGCCATAACTGCATAATGCTGCAGTGTTATAAACTAGTTAGGTAGGGGTTCTATTCCCAGACATTGTAAGTGTGAATGTTTGTGTGTGTTCCTTTGTCAGAGTGGGGAGCAACATTTTTGAAGCCATTCACAGGCACTACAACCTCCATTTCCCTACTTTGGCAAGTCTGCTGTGATCATCAACTGTGAAGTACACTTTTGGGGAAAACTATCCCAGTAATGTCTGTGGTGTGTGCTATAACTGTGCAATGCTGTAGTGTTATAAACTAGTTAGATAGGGGTTCTATACCCAGACATTGTAAGTGTGAATGTTCACGTGTGTTAGTTTGTCAGAATGGGGAGCAATGTTTTTGAGGCCATTCACAGGCACTACAACCTCCATTGCCTTACTTTGGCAAGTCTGCTGACATCATCAACTGTGAAATACACCTTTGGTGAATAAATACCCCAGTAATCTCTGTGGTGCATGCTATAACTGCGTAATGCTGTAGTGTGCTAAACTAGTTAGGTAGGAGTTTTAATACCAGCCATGACAACTGTGTGTGTTTGTAATTCATAACCTGTGTGGAGGTGGCTGTGACTGTGTAACACCTGGACCCATTGATGAGCTGATTTTGTAATTTTCCTATATGGTGGCCATATTATATGTCACAATGTCCACCTTACAAGGATGACAGATGCCAAACAGCAGAGATGCTGGGGTGCCAACTCACACCCCTACGTGTGATACAAGGCCTGGTGAACAAAGTAATCAACTAATATTGCACAGAGTACACTATGAACCTGTGTATCATACACAAACACACTTGCCTAGACAACTGCCATTATGTTGGTAGTATGCAGCATACTGTTCAAAGACAGCAAGCATGGTGTGATTGCAGTGGGCTACAGAGGGCATGGCACCCTGTCCATCAGTACAATAGGCACATAAGTGAAGACAGTGCACCTTCACTATGATCCCCAATGGATGCCTACAACATCTGTGCTGCCATCATATGTGATTCACTAAGGACTGTCCATGAGCACGCCCTTCCACAAGAGGTCATGAGTGGCACATGTGATGATAATCTTTGTACATAACATGGGCCAGACCCCCCCCCAGGTACAGTTCCACATGTCACTGTACATGCATGTGGGAGGTGTGCACATCTCTGACACCATCCATGTCATCGACTAAGGAACACATACATGGCAAGCAATGCACAGCATTGCTCACATGCAATAGTTACTCGGGTAACTGGATGGTGACTATAATACTCAACTGTGTGGGGAAACCAGACACTACACACCTGAGCCACACTGCAGATGATTGTCATGTCACCTGATGCCAAGGTATACCCATCACCTAACCTTGTATATCTGTCTGGCACAGTCGACCACTACACACCCCATGAAGCAATGTACCCATGCATGTCAGTACTGGCACCCTGTGTCTGTGTGTGTTGTGTATTGTATGTTGCCTATGACCACATTCACACTCACTACAACCCCCATTGGCATACTGAAGCATGCTGTCTGATGTCAGACACCTCCACATACCCTTTGCCCACATAACCTCTGTATAACCCCTGTGGTGCATGTGATACCTGCACAGTACTGTGTTGTGGCAATCTAACTAGTGATGAGTTGTATCCCTGACCCTGCCAAGTGTGTCAATGTGTATGTGCCCCTGTGAGAGTGTGGCTATGTTGATGCTGACACCTGTTCATGTGGACAGGCATGTTATTAGACCTACCGTGTAGCTACCATATCACTGTTGCAGATGTCATGCACCATCACATATACATTTGGAAGACTCCTCAACATGTAACGTATGTGGTGCATCCAATGACTGCTTAGACATGTAATAGCAGTACATAGTCAGTCAGGGGTTTGATACCCTGGACTGGTAGGTGTGTGACACAAACATGCTTACGGTTTACTCTCCCAACCCTCCATGACTTATCTTTGCCTCTGTCTGCCTCTCTCACTTCCTCTCTGATGGACATGGAGACGTACACCTGCTTTCCTTAGGCAGCAGCATGTGTATTGTCAGTGATGCTCATTATCAGCTGATGGCCTCTGCATGAATTGCAGCCATCCTCAAGCTGATTGCATGTGGAACAGCTGTGATAACATTCCCATAGCCAATTGCATGGAAACACACTCCAATATCTAGAAACATCATGTTGGTGTTGGGCCTTTTCATTCACTGTGAGCAGGAACTAGATCTGTTGTTTGGCAAATAGCATCACAGATGGATTGGGGACTTACCTCTGACAATATACACTGTGGAAACAGGCCAACACACAGGAGGGGGGTATGCCTGTCTTGACTACAGACTGTAAGTGCTGCTATACTGCAGTTGGGATAATGTTAGTTTAACAGGGTGTGTGTGGATATGGCTGTCCTACATGTTTTAATACATGTCATGTCAGTGCTATGTTTATGAGGAAACCCCATTTGTAGGATCATCTGCAGACTGGGCAGTGTGAGGTGCCTTGCATTCCTTGTGTTACCCACAAAGCACATATCTGTCAACTGCAGAAGGTAGTGTGAGGATTGCAGTCAGTAGATGGTGACAGCCGGGAGAGTTACTGACTTCATATCCCTCATAGGACATATGTTGCAACAAACCCTGTTACAACAGTAAATGTATGAGGTTAGCACAGCAAAATGTCAATATTGGCCCTGTGTTTGTGCCTCCAGCCACAACTCTGTCAACCTTTGTACATATGTCATGCAGTAGGGGGGTGCATATGTTCTGTGCACCATATTCATTGACAGCATATCTGATAACAAGCCAGTGCGATACCACACTGCTGCACATGTTATGTATAGTAGGAGTTATATCTGAGGACATAGCCTGGGCATTCTGTGGTTGTGTGTACAGTACTGAGGCATGTGTAAGTCTGGTAATTGTCGATGGTGTGTGTACAGTGAATATGTACCTTGGCCTGTGTAGAGACTGTGGTAGATGTCATTGTTCTTGGCCCTGTTCTATCTGATGTTACATGCTGCTCCACTGTATGTCATCCTATCAGCTTATATATTTGTAGGGACAAACACACATGTCCCATACCACAGACAGGCATCTGACCACACTGTGTAGTGGCCCAGTATATGTAGGGTTGGTGTGTGAGTAGCACATATGAGGATGGTGTTGATCAGATAGTCCATATACTGTAATATTACGCTAGCTAACCATACGTGGCTGTGGCTGTGTTCACATTGGTTATGGTTATGCACTTTCACACAGGTGTCTGTTACTCTGTGATGTGACATGTTGTAGAGTCTTCTATCTATGCAGGTACATATGTATTCTCACATAGGAGATGTAGGCCAGTGTTGAGGAAGTCTACCAGTAGCCTACACTGTGCTTTGTTACATGCCTAGCAGCTTACTGTACTTACCCAGTGAGATGTCATGTCCAGATACTTGCCATATGTACTGCTGCTGGGCCACCATAACAGTCATGTATGTCAGACACAGCAGTGGGATGCTGTACAGATGTCTGTCACTAATTAGTGGGTAGTATGTGGCCATGGCACCTCTGTACCAGCAGTTATTATGTGTCAGGACAGACAGGGGTGTATGAATGCATAACCTATGGGGGCAAATGTATACCAGTATTTACGTGATATATCCATCTACATGGCTGTTAACATCCACATTGTCAAGCTTGGTTCACATGTCTTGCATGAAGAGTTTCTGTGTATATCCCTGGACTGACCAGAGTATGTCAGACTGTCCACATATATTGGCCATATCTCAGCTGTAGTCCACAGTGGCATTACTGTGCTAGCAGTGGTACTGTACTATGATGTCCTTAGGATGTCTGTGAGTAGCCAGTGGCACACATGTTAACAGCAGATGTGGCCTCCCACACACACCATTTCTGTGAAGACAATCCCTATTACAGTAGCAATAGTCTACAAATATACCTGCAATACATACCTGACATCCCCTTGCACTGAGAGTTTGGGACTATTGGGGCTGAGCTAGGGCTCTACTCCATGTTCAGGACATAGGGTGAACATATATGTATATATAATTATACATATATCCATATAAATATATACACATATACATATCTTGCTTAGTGCATGCCAACAGTTTTACACATATGTGCCTGTGTTCCAGCCTCTGTCCTCCACCTACATACAAGGCTTTGCACATATGACATGCTGTTAGGGGTTGTTATGTAGTGGGCTGTATGTATGTCATGCTGTCTTTCTTGCCATCACTCCACTACTGTTGTGACCCCCACACATACTTGGGGGGGGGGGTTGGGGCCATATATGTGTGGGCTTCACCTACAAAATACATGTGTGCCTTAATGCACTCCAAAGGCCAGTGTATGTAACAGTGATATATGGCCCAATATTATTGAGTCTAGGCAGTGCACCATAACTAACCTAGGCTGTTACTGCATGTGTGGGTATCAGTGGTAAGCTGCCTTAAGGTATCTGGAGTTACATTACCATACAATCCACCTTGGGTAAATGCAGGCCTACTGCCTTCTGCCATACAGAATGTTCTGTTTGTCATTGTGATTGTGATTTTGTCAGTTATGCCTTGTTATGTAACAGATACATCCCATTGTGTCAACTGGGGTATTTACCCCCTAGGGATTGTGTACAGAGTGTAGATAGAGGCTGCTGAACTATACATCTGCATTACATACTGTTGATTGTTTGGTATGCTGTGGCCCAGTCTGTCTTTACTATTGTGCTACTTGAAGGCCTCAGCTTGGACAGCAACATATGTCAACCATTCCAGACTACTGTATTAGTATAATTGTTTCACAGTTGCATTACTCTGTTCATATGGATGTCGCTGTCTAAACAGCTATATGGCATGGCATATAGAACTGTCATAGTACACAAATAAAGCTTTCCCAATTACGCACACCTGTGTGTGTGTGTGGTGTTATATCCTTTGATATCTCTGCGGGTATATGTTGCAGGCAATGAATGTCATTTGTATGGGTGGCTCATACAGTCCCCAGTTGGTAAGGTGGTAACTGTAGGAATACTGGCCGCTCCATATTGTGTGCTCGTAATACATATGCATCTTACTGTACATATCTCTCTGTGTGTATGTGTAGTTACATATATATCTATCTATCTATCAATATATATATATATATATATATATATATATATATATATATATATATATATATATATATAGATATATATGTATAACGGTACCTGCATATATGTGTCTTTGTATATGAATCCTAGGGATGGCCATGTCATGT